>NC_133336.1:162860161-163160786 GCF_042186555.1 Aquarana catesbeiana
GTTTTTGGTTACATAGTTAGTCAGGTTGAAAAAATACACAGTTCATCTAGTTCAACCAAGAAAAAAAAAATCATACAATCCCATATACACAATCCTTTACCCACAGTTGATCCAGAGGAAGGCAAAAAACCCTAGCAAAGCATGCTGCAATTTGCTACAGCAGGGGAAAATCAGAGAAGCAATCAGATTTTCCCTGGATCAACTTTACCTATAAATGTTAGTACCCAGTTATATTATGTACATTTTGGAAAGAATCCAGGACTTTTTTAAAGCAATCTACTGAGCTTGCCAGAACCACCTCTAGAGGGAGTCTATTCCACATTTTCACAGCTTTTACTGTGAAGAAACCTTTCCGTATTTTGGGATTAAATCTTTTTTCCTCTAGACGTAAAGAGTGCCCCCTTGTCCTCTGTGATGACCTTAAAGTGAATAACTCAACATCAAGTTCACTATATGGACCACTTATGTATTTGTACATCATATCCCCCCTCAATCTCGTCTTCTCAAGAAAGAATACATTCAGTTCCTCTAATCTTTCCTCATAGCTGAGCTCCTCCATGCCTCTTATCAGTAACCAGGAGGCTCTGAGGAAGAAGGTATTCCTTTGAAACGTGCCAGACAGCAGCGGCCCTGATGTCCTTTCCTTTGCCATCTCGAGACTGTCGGTTTTAGGACTGATTGCCACGAATAGGTGGCTCATACAAGTGATATATCTCCACATGTCTGTGAGTAGTTTTTACTTTGTTTTTATCAATAAATTTACTTGGGATAATGCACTAGGCTGGTGTGTCCTCTTTTCTTTACTTTTTCTGTGACTATTAGGATATCCCCTATCCTGGAGGGCAGCAAGGCCAGAAAAACTATCCCCTAAGTAATTGACCACCTGGACATCACACTAAGGCCCCTTTCACACTGGGGCATCGGCAGTAAAGCGCCGCTATTTTTAACGACGCTTTGCTGTCATTTTTGCAGGGGTTTTCGGACGCTAGCGGGGCGGTTTTAACCCCCACTAGCGGCCGAAAAAGGATTAAAATGACCCGCAAAGTGCCGCTGCAGCGACGCTTTGCCGGTAGTTCTGCAGCGGCGCCCATTCAGTTCAATGGGCAGGAGCGGTGAAGCAGCGGTGTATACACCGCTGCTTCACCGCTCTAAAGATACTACTTTCAGGAGTTTTTTTAATGTCCTGCAAGCACACCGCTCCACTGTGCAAGCCCTCGCTGGAGAGACAGGAGAGGCTCTTTACAGGTGCTATGCAGGTGCTATTTTCAGAGCTGTATGCCTGTAAAGTGCCTCAGTGTGAAAGGGGTCTAAATGTGCACGAGCGTTTGTTTGCTGTTATCACCTTTTGAGTATGGGCATGCCTCCACCTCCCACAATTTAGTTTGATTCTTGTAGGATTGATTGCTAAGCTTCATTAGCTTACCTAAAGCCCCTTTCACACTGGGGCGGTGGGTGCGTCGGCGGTAAAGCGCCGCTATTTTTAGCGTCGCTTTACAGTCAATTTCTCAGCGCTATTCGGCCGCTAGTGGGGCGCTTTTACCCCCCGCCAGCGGCCGAGAAAGGGTTAAAACCAACACAAAGCGCTGCTGCAGCAGCGTTATCCTGGCGGTATAGCCAAGCTGCCCCATTGATTTCAATGGGCAGGAGCGGTGAAGGAGCGGTGTATACACCACTCCTTCACCGCTCCAAAGATGCTGCTAGCGGGACTTCTTTTAGCATCCTGCTAGCGCACCACTCCAGTGTGAAAGCCTGAGAGAGACAGCAGCGGCTCTTTCAGGGCACTTTGCAAGCGCTATTTTTAGCGTTATAGCGCCTGCAAAGCGCCCCAGTGTGAAAGGGGTCTTATACTCATATATATGGCTTGCCTTCGTAGATGGCGTTGTGGTTTGCTTTTTGTTCATATTCTTTTCATTTCTTAATAATGCTTTTAACAGTGCTCTGGTGGCTTTCAAAGTTTGCGGATAACCTGCAAAGTTTGAGGTCATGGTAAAAAATATAAGTACTCTTTCAAATAGGGTTGATGTTTTTTTTTACAAGCTATATATTGTATTCTCCGACTCTCTTGTTAAGTTAACACCTGTTTGTTTATGTTACAGAATGTGCTCCTCCATACAGTGAAAGTAGAAGGAGAAGACATATCAAAAAAATTAAAAAGCCATGTCAAGATTAGCAGTACACAATAGTTTAGAAAAAGTGTAGTGGTTACCTCTAGCTCAAGAAACAGGTATCATAAAAACAAAGATATTATATAATCCAAAATGGTTTGGGGTAGACATATTTTAATCTAATATAATATCTATTAAGGCTACCATCTGGAAGAAACTGGTAGAATCTGTCTAATTAGAAAGCCTATTATCTATTTATTTATTTGTGCTTGTGTATATCTTTGGGCCTGAAGTTTATGTTAAAAAGATTCTAATAATTTAAATTATATGTTGCATTATTAGAGTATGATACACTAATATTTAGTTGTTAAAGACATTGTGTATAATTAGAAAATGTAGGATTTTGAAAGATGTAGGTTTTGAACAATATATGGGATATTATGACTGTCATACAAGGTAGTAATACCAGTATATATTTTACCACAAATGAAGCAAAAAACTTTAGCAATGTTTAGTAAATATATATACGCTAAATGGATAAGGTACATTTGTTTGGGGCTTTTATGTAATTATAGGATTTATTAAATCTTCATATATGTTAAATTCATAAGTTACCAGGCTTATTTAAAAATATTTTTTTTTCTCACTGCAGTTTAAATTTGATGCCATGGTGAAAGTTGTCTGCAATGATGTGATTGTTCCCAGTAAATATGTAGTATTTAAATTTTGTTTATTGTCAGTTTGGCATTAAATGTTTATGTCAGTTGATCATGGCAGAAGATTGGAGTGAAGCTGGACTGGAGCAGATAGGGACTGTTTCAGTAGTAGTTCAGAGCAGGGTTAGTAAGGACTCCAGTTTGCAGCAATATGATAGATTAGACTCTGATCCAGAACAGAATCATGGCATTAAGGAAAGAGGAAAATGGCGGAGTAAGAGACGCCAAGAAACTGGAGTAAACCGTCATGCTTGGCACAAGAATGAAAACTCTTTTTCGTATCCTGAGCAGGGGACAAGTGGCGGCTCATATAAGGACAGAATGAGAAACATAAAATTCACAGAAGAGGAGAATGATCTTTTAGTCACTAAAGTACTGGAAAATTATTCCAAATTATATGGGGATGATGCCTCCAGGACGTCAAACTTTGAGAAAAAAAGAATATGGAGAGGCATTTTGGAATCAATAAATGGCTTGGGTGTCAGTGTTCGCAATGTGGATACTTGCAAAAAGAGATTTGCAGACTGCAAAAGGTTCGTGAGGGCAAAGATGACCAAGCACTGGCGGAGATCTGGCTCACGTCAAGCTTTGAATATATATTATGCAGATTGGGAGGAGAAAATCAAGTCAGTCTTATGTCCTGTTACTGATGGGATTCCTGGCTTAATCGATTCTGCTGACCCCTGCACCTATGAATGTCCAGGTATTTATTTTGCTCTTGTATAAAGGATTTGTATAGGCATGATACACTTTTATTACAAACCACCCTCTCTCCATCTAGAAGATGTTCCTACTTGGATTTTCATCTTTACCTTCATCCTCTGTCAAGAAATAGCTTGTAGTAAGCCCTCTGACATTATCCCCAGCCTTGTAAAATTGTTGTACGGGCAGCTGAAGTGAGGAGCAACCAGCAGGGTACCCTAAATCAGTTGTTATTGATGTAGGCATGCACCCCCGCCCAACCCCTCAGAACTACATTTCACATTAACATTTTTGCTTTACACAACATGGGCTCAGGCTCTTAAGGATTAACACAACAGCATTGTTTTGCTGGGAAATCAATGTATGTATGTGCAGAGGGACGGACAGATAAGGGTAGTCCTGTAGTCCAGCAGGCGGAGAGAACTCAGACAGGGCTGACAACACTGCATAGGATTTTGTGCAATAGAGGCAGTGTTGTCAGTGCATAGTAGGAAATTAGGAGCATAATCAATTTGTAGCAGAATCGCCAGGTAATGACTATTGTGCAAACATTGAGTATAAAGTATATACAGTGGGGAATGTGACAAACATGGGTGTCAGATCCCTGCCCTCCTCACTAACTTGCGATGAAGGACCAGTCAACCTCACACCATGCTGTCACTTACGTAACAATGCCACTCTCAGCTGCGCCCAGCACAAAGATTTTCCAGCTTGCGGGACCAAAATCTAGGTGCCAGCAGCCTGAGAGCAGTTGTCACTGGGTTAATTATGCAATTAACCCTTTAACTGCCACCACCCCCGTTTTAAATGACCGAGCCGGGGGAGACTCGTAAATTTAGCAATACCAATTATAATTTTAGAATAAGTGTCTACAACACACACTGCCACCACAGACAGGTCTGCTCAGAGGTCTTACTATACAACAGTAGCGCTCTTTACGAGGCAAGTTTGTTTATAGCTTGCATTAAGAGCTTTAGAGATGAGGTTAACACTTTTCAACATAAGGGTTTATTATGAAAAGGCCAAGTTGGTACAAATAAAATATTTACAGAAAAAAGATGTTTAAAAAAAATAAGGTAGAATTGGGAAGAAAGAATACTTGCAATTAATGTCTGAGGGTTGATCAGAGTTCGATCGATGAGCTGGGAAATCGGTTCTCAAACTTGGCAGATTTCCAGCTAGGATGGTAAAAGGAGAACTGACCATTGTATTGGCTTCTCCCCTTTTCTGTCAAATCAAAGGGGGTGTTGACAGCAACAGTGACCAATTGTCTGGTCATCTTGTTTAGGGGTTGGTTGCTGGGAAGTGTCTACACTTATGACCCTGTCCCAGGTACATTTTGTGATACATATTCATATCTCTGCATCTATAGTGTTTACAGACTCCAAATATCCATATTATTGTTCAGCGTGAGATTTGCTTCAAAACAAATCTAAACATGCCATATCTCTAGTGTATAGTCTACTTAGGAGGAGTAAGGGGTACCAGTGGTTTCCCATATGACCTGACATAGGGGTGTCTGGACTTGAAATGTTAGAAATTATCTGAGGAAACTAAATATGTCCACATTATGGCTGTGCTATTATTACTTTGGAAGTTATGAAACATGCTGAAATTTCATACTTATTCCACTTATGTGCATTCAGGTATTTACGACCAATATCTGCTGGTTCTCTGAATGGAGAGGGTGACAGTTTTACGACAGGCCTGAACATTCTGCCAGGCCAACATGAGCTGTTTTTACTGACCTAGCCTGGTTCTGCTTTCTCTGTTGAGATAACCTTTTCTTTGAAATTTTTAAAAGCTATGAATTCCTAACACAAGGGAGGAGGTAGGAGGGAGTTCAGATTTTTCTGTAATGTTACACAGTTAGCCAAGCTGTCATGGCTGCCCTAAGGTTCCAAACAACATGGCAACTAGCTACAGCATTTCATGTCCAGTACGCGATATTGTTACAGGGAACAAAGAGGCTGTGAAGGTGAAGAAACCCTAAAAGTCTTAATAACTCGAGTAAAAACAGTTCAGCCACTGAGTCATGATTGCAGCTCCTCGAAACTTGAGTAAACTTTAATACACATACGATAAACAAAAGAAAAAGGACCACCATCTAAGTGCAGCTATTTATTAACAGATGAAAATGCCATAAAAAACACAGGTATGCACCAACTGCATTTGATAAAGTAATCAGTATGTCTACTGTGCAACCCCTGGGCTGTTCAGCAGAGTTTGTTCAGGAAGCAGCTGGTAACAGCAGAGTTGGTCAGGGAGATGGCTGGTGTTTGCAGAGCTGCGTCAGAAAGCTGCTTGATCTGGACTCACTGGTGGAGGAACCTGAAGTGATGGGGAAGGTCTCTGTTATACCTCTGGCTCGCGGCCCCTGGTAGAGTGAACAGGTGGCGCAAGAGCGGAAAGTGTTACGAGTGCCTGGTAGTTCTTGTCAGCAGCAAAGATGAGAAGAGCATCCAAGCAGTAACAGATTCAGGCTGGGCAGCAGACAATGACATGGAAATATCAACTGGGTGACAAACAGATGACTGGCCGGACAGCATGCAAGAGGCCAAAAGGGACTCAGAAGGTAAACGGAGGGACATTCAGCATATGTATGCTAACCTTGTGGGTTCCTGCTACTGCTTGGATGCTATTCTCTTCTCTGCTCCTGGCAAGGTCTACCAGGCACCAGTGTCATTCCACCCTCTTGCGCCACCTGTTCACTTTACAAGTGGCCCTAAGCCAGGACCCATCACTTCAGGTTCCTTCATTTGTGAGTCATGATTCAGCAGCTTCCTGGTGCAGCTCTGCAACCACCGGCCCGTCTCCCTACAGCTACTTCCTGGACAAACTCTGCTGAATGAATCAGGGATTGCATAATAGAAACCGTGACTATCTTACCCACTGAAGTGAGTGCATATACAGTATCTCACAAAAGTGAGTACACCTCCCACATTTTTGTAAATATTTTATCTTTTCATGTGGCGACAGTGAAGAAATTACACTTTGCTACAATGTAAAGTAGTGAGTGTAAAGCTTGTATAACTGTAAATTTGCCGTACCCTCAAAATAACTCAACACATAGCCATCAATGTCTAAACCGCTGGCAACAAAAGTGAGTACACCCCTAAGTGAAAATGTCCAAATTGGGCCCAAAGTGTCAATATTTTTTGTGGCCACCATTATTTTCCAGCACTGCCTAAACCCTTTTGTGCATGGAGTTCACCAGAGCTTTACAGGTTGCCACTGGAGTCCTCTTCCACTCCACTCCATGACGACATCATAGAGCTGGTGGATGTTAGAGATCTTGCGCTCCTCCACCTTCCATTTGAGGATGCCCCACAGATGCTCAATAGGGTTTAGGTCTGGAGACATGCTTGGCCATTCCATCACCTTTACCCTTCTTTAGCAAGGCAGTGGTCGTCTTGGAGGTGTGTTTGGGGTCGTTATTATGTTGGAATATTGCCCTGCGGCCCAGTCTCCAAAGGGAGGGGATCATGCTCTGCTTCAGTATGTCACAGTACATGTTGGCCTTCATGGTTCCCTCAATGAACTGTAGCTCCCCAGTGTCGGCAGCACTCATGCAACCCTAGACCATGACACTCCCACCACCATGCTTGACTGTATGCAAGATGCACTTGTCTTTTTACTCCTCACCTGGTTGCCACCACACACGCTTGTCACAATCTGAACCAAATAAGTTTATCTTGGTCTCATCAGACCACAGGACATGGTACCAGTAATCCATGTCCTTAGTCTGCTTGTCTTCAGCTAACTGTTTGCAGGTTTTCTTGTGCATCATCTTTAGAAGATGGTGGAGGAGAGGGAAGGAGGGAAATGGTTAAATTGTTTGATCTCACCGTTTTTCGAAATATGAGTTAAATTAATTTTGAGGGGAAGGAGGGGGAGGGGATACACACATGAGGAGGGGATACTTCTCTTATATGAATGAGAATGGAATATGTTTAAAAAATGTTTTCATTATCATTTTTTCATAGTGGGGGGGACGGATGGGAGGGATAAGGGGGAAGGAAAGAAATAGGAAAGTATGTTACACTGAAAGGATATGAGAAACAAGTGGTGTGGGAGTTGGTCACAAAAAGCCCATTAGGGTGCACCTAGATAGGTGGAGGGGGGAAGGGGGTGGGGGGAGGGGGGCTGGGTAGAGGGGTGGAAGGTCAGAGGAAGCAGAGTGAAATGAAGTGGAGGGGGGTGAATAGACGAATAGTACACACACTAGTAGAAGAGGAATGTAGACTGAAAGTAAAACTGATAATGAAACACATAACAGAAGATAATATAAAAGAGAAACACACACAGTGGTTACAACACAGTACAAATGGAATCAAAGGTAGTAATAAACAGAGAGCGCTTGATTTTTACACAAATTTATTTTTGAATTTTCACTCCCAATTGTCCTTTATACTTCTCTCACTTTCAAATGCAGGCTAAAACACTCAATTTAGGCTCCTGGAATGTCAGGGGAATGGGAAATCCAGTTAAGAAGGCAGCCATATTTTCTATGTTGGAAAGATATGGAATAGAGTTGATCTGTCTGCAAGAAAAACACACTTAACAAAGTACACAATATCACAATTAAAGAATAGGAGATATCAACTTCAATACCATTCGGTATACTCCTCCTTTATTAAACTAAGGGCAATCAGCGCAAGCAATAATAAATGTAAAATGAATAAACATGCAAGCTGAACACTATAGGATTCACCAGCCTAAAGAAACTATTTTTAAAACGAAATTAGTGCAGCGCAAATATTGAATGAAATGTCCTTTGTAGTCTTATAAAACAAGCAAACTGATCTTGGATGGAAAACGCTGATGTAGTTCCCACAAGCGCCAATAATCACCAAACCTGTAGTTAAATGAGCTCTCCGGAGGAGTGAGTAGTTTAGTGAAAACAGAGGTGGCTTTTTCCTGCAAACAGATCAGCGTAGATGAAATGGGTCGTTATATTTTTCTTTATTGCTCAATGGAGAATAGAATGTATTTAAAATGGATGTGATGTTTAGATTAATGGAATTTATGCTAGATAAGGAAGACATACCGGTTATAATAGTAGGAGACTTCAATGAGGTCCTAGATAAAAAGATTGATAGGTTCCCCTCAGGGGCACAGTCGGGGTCTACAGAGAAGAGTCAACTGAGCCAATTTCTGGAGGAAACAGGGCTGATAGATATGTGGAGAGCGCAGAATCCAAAGGCTAATATACTGTGTTTACCAAGATGGGTATCAGATCACTCACCAATAGTGCTGGCATTGAACCTAGGGGGAAAAAGAGCTCACAGAGCTTGGAAAATAAGCCCATTCTGGCTCCAATTAATAAAGAAATCAGATGAGGTCCTGCCCAAATTGAGAGAGTTTGTAGAGTTTAATAAAGGCACGGCGTCGGCTGGGATCCTCTGGGATACTATGAAGGCATTCCTTAGAGGTATTTTGATTCAGCAGGTGGCAAAACGTAATAAGGAATCTAGGGAATGGGAGGAAATTATTAGAAGGGAGGTGTCAGTGGCTGTAAGTGACCCATCCCCGGAGAAAAAAAAATATATGGATAAACAAACAACAAGACTATAAAATAGCAATTATAAGGAAGGTTAAGAACAGACGACTCTTCCAGAAGCAATGTTCTTTTGGAGAGGGAAAAAGTGTGGGACGAATGCTGGTGCAATTGATGAAATCCAGTTCTCCCCCCTCTACCATATCCACCATTAGGTTAAAAGGAGGAGAGATTACTTCTCTCACCTCAGAGATCATAGACGCATTTAGTGACTATTATAAAATCTTTATACATCGCAGAAGATGGAGGTGGGGGGAGTAATTGATAACTTCCTGGGGAAATTGAAGATACCGATCATTACACAAGGGGATAGAGAGGACTTGGAAGCTCCAATAACTCTCGGAGAGCTTCAACAGGCAGTAGCAGGAGGGATGGCTAATCAAAAATCTCCTGGTCCAGATGGGCTCCAGACGGAGACCTATAGATATTATGGAGAAATATTGCTTCCGGAATTGCTCAGAGCATTGAGAGGAGCAGCTGTGGAAGGGAGAATACCTGCCTCGATGTTGGAAGCAATTATTATAGTGATACATAATGAGGGGAAAGACCCATTAGATATAGCCTCTTACAGACCAATTTCTCTGTTATGCTCTGATGCTGAAATATTAGCTAAGGTATTGGCAGCTAGACTGAATAAAATTGTCTCAAAACGTATTCATCCAGATCAAAGGGGATTTATAGCCAACAGATCCACTAGTATGAATATTAGAAGGACATTCCTGAACCTACAGACCCCGTCAGAGAATGTGGGATCGAGAGCCGTGTTGTCACTGGATGTGACCAAGGCTTTTGATAGCCAGGAGTGGAGATATATCTGGCGGGTTCTGGAGAAAGTAGGGTTTGGTCCTTCTTTTATAGGATTGATAAAAATGCTTTATAGTGACCCCATTGCTAAAGTTAGAATTATAATGAATATTCAGACAAGATCCAATTGGAAAGGGGGATGAGACAGGGGTGCCCATTGTCACCCCTGCTCTTCACCCTTGCCATGGAACCATTGGCAATTGCAATAAGATCAAGCTCTGAGATAAAAGGATTCCAGAGGAGTACAGGAGAGGAAAGAATTGCCTTATATGCAGACGATGTTCTTCTTTTTCTGGGGGATACAGGGCAATCTCTAGGAAAAGCAATAAACATAGTGGAGGAATTTGGAAGATTTACAGGATTAGCGATAAACTGGGAGAAATCAAAGCTCTTACCGGTGGATCCTATGAGTAGCCCTATTATATCAGGAATGCCTCAATTAGAGGTAGTAGATACACTGAATTACTTGTGGATACTTCTGACAAAAGATCCTAATCAGTATATTAGCAAAAATTGAATATCATTATTCACTAAACTTAAACAAAAAATTAACATTTGGAACTGGCTTCCCCTTTCGGTAGCAGGCCGATGCAGCCTAATTTAAATGATATGGATGCCACAATTATTGTATCTACTACATAACTCTCCAGTGTGGATTTGTAAAAAATGGTTTAAAAAAATTGAAACCCTTTTCAGAGAGTTAATTTGGAAGGGGGGACAGGCAAGGATTCGGCTGCAAACTCTGTAGCTCCCGACCGGGGAAGGGGGATTAGCGGTACCACACCCTGAGAGTTATTAATTGGCAGCACAGCTGCAACACTTAATGGGATGTGAGATCCCAGGAGGAGGTACACCAAATGGGAGAATAATGCTATCAGGAGCTCTGCATAATACAATAGTGGATGTGTTGGAGGCAGTTTCTTTCTATTATATGAACCCTATAACAAAAATGATAACAAAAGTTTGGAAAACAGTCAAAAAACAGATGGAGTATACAGGGTTACTTGAACATACCCCCCTTTGGGATAATAAAAGTAAAAGAGCCATTGTTGGTTTAGAGCCTCGTAAAGACAGGTAGAGATGGGTAGAGGATATAGGGGAAATATCGCAGGAGCAGTGGAGGAGGATATTGGAGATGGAACCGATGATCACGGTCTCACCCTCACAGAAAGTATCTCCCTATGGAGCCGGTTCACATATCTCCGGGGGGGCTGCGGAGCGCACTGCACAAAAACGCTGTGCGTCTTTGGCTCCGTGTCAGGGCCGAATTCAGGCATAGAATCGGCCCTGATTCATCCCTGAAACGGGGAACAGGGACGCACAGCGCTCCTGTGCGATCCACAGCCCGGTATAGTGTGAACCCGGGCTCAATTGTACCTTATAATTTGTTATGAGATAAATATACAAAATGCTTGGTACCAGTCTGTAGTGTTGATCCTATGGTTCAAATACTGAATCCCCAATCCAAAACATATATGCAACCAGCGAAGGTCAAATCAACTCTTGTTCAGCAGCCAAAGAAGATTAGTGATGGCAGGTCAAGAATTTCTTTCATGATATCTTTATATGTAAACCTACAATTAACGCCAGTATCCCTACTCATACCTTTTAAATTGTTTTAAGGGAACCTGTGCTGACAGTAACATTGAGACAGAAATTAAACTGTCCTTATGACAATACTGTTTTTTTTTTGTCTGCCATGCTGACTCTCTGGCTTCTATACTTTGAGTAAGATATCTGGACCTAATATGCAGATCAAGCCTTATGACATTTCTCTTACGTTTCTGACCTGTATAATTGGCAATGACTCAAAAATAATTTGAAGAGTATGTATTGTCACATTTTTTAAATTTTCGTTTTAGAAGTCTAATTCCGCTCAAGCTTGCCTTGCATAAACACGGTCACACCAAATTCCGACAGTCCAGAATGAGGTGACGTACACCACGTACGACGGGACTAGAAAACGGAAGTTCAATACCTAGCGCGCCACCCTTTGGTCTCCTTCTGCTAATCTCCTGTTTATCTCGTGTTAGTAGAAGTTTGGTGAGAGACGATTCACACTTTTCAGATCGTACTGCTCTTCGGTTTGTGCTTGTGGGTTTGTATCTGGTTTTCAGTGCATGTAGTCAGTTCGTATCTGTTTTTCAGTGCGTTCTTGTCCGTTCGTTTCTGATTTTCAGCTCGCTCTTCACAGGCCTTTCTGTTGTTCAGTGCGTTCTGTTAGTTCGTTCTGACCAGTTTTTAAGCCATGTTGCAGGTACGTGCTCGTCGTAGAGTTCGTGCTATGCGGGGGCTTGGTGCTGAGGTTCTTGCTCTGCCGCAAGCCTAGTCCATGAACAGGGTGGGGAGGAGTTCATGGACCAAGAATTGGTTGCTCCAGCGTGACCCATTCTCTCATATGCCTTTTCTGCGGGAGATCCAGGAGAATAATCCTGATGATTTCAGGAATTTTCTCCGGATGAGGGACCCCCTTTTTCACCATCTGTTGGCTTTGCTATATTATGAAGCAGGACACCTGCATGCGGCAAGCCATCACTCCAGAGCTGAGGCTAGTCACTACATTGCGGTACTTGGCGACGGGGAGAAGTCTACAGTACCTCAAGTTCTCTACAGGCATCTCCCCCCAGGCTCTGGAGATCATTATTCCAGAGACCTGTTCTGCCATCATACAGGTCCTGCAGAAGGACTATATTAGGGTAAGTTTTCTCCTTTAACATTGCATTCTATGTATTTAATGTATGCTAATGTTTTGTATTTCTTTCATCATTCCCTAATCACCATGATTGTAATATGCTGTAAATGTCCCCATTGTCCTCATGCATGCTGTAAGCTTTCAATGCTCCTTTTTTGTCCTTCATGCATATTTGCCTTCACTAACTTCCCCAGCATGCTATCCTGGGCCCATATACACCTAGCCTAGTCACTTAACAATGTATTTTGTCAGCTCCATTGTAGTGCTTAACCCTAAACACCCCCTAAAATGTGTCCAAATGTTACTGTTGTCCTTAAATTCAGGCAGAGTACCAGAGGATTTTTTGGGGGGTCCAAAACTCATTTATAACCCCCCCTAAAATGTTTCCAATGGGCCATCAGAGGGGGTGAGGAATCTGATAAGTGGACGTTATATTTTTGTCTTTAAATGTCTTTAAATGTCTTTAAATACTCCTTAAAGTGGTTGTAAACCCTCTATTTCAACTTCAGTTCATATATAATCTGCATAGAACAGGCAGCTGATCGCTGCCTGTGAAATGTCACTTACTGTAACAGTTTCCTCACAATTTGTCCTGCAATCTTTAATGATGTCAACGGTGCATGCCCAGTCTGTAGCGTCTTTAACGGCATGCTATGTGTGCCGTTTCACTATCCACAGCATGTCAGTTTATTTCCTTTCACTCTGAACGGCACAGGAAAGGAAGCCTCGCGATACTGTGCCCTCCATCTCACCTTCCTGGATAGAGGCTTGGTTTACACGCGACTGCAATCGTGCATGTGAGAGATTAACACAGGGAAGGAAAGGAAGGGCGGAAATGACATTAACACAAGAGCCAGCAATCAATAGTAAAGATGGCGCGGCTGATTCCCGGAAGAAGATAAAACTTATAAAAGCAGAAAAAGGTATTTCCAAACCTTGTTTTAGTGACATTTTGGCATGTAAGACTTCTATATACATTGCTGCATTATAATTTTTTTTAAAAAAAGGAAAAAAATCTGGGGTTTACTTCCTCTTTACAATAAATGTTATACTGATGTTGGCCAAGAATGTTTGTGTCTAATCTGCTTGCAATGTTATGTGCAAAAGTACTAATAATTTTTTTCTTTTTTGACTCCACAGTTTCCTTCAACGCCACAGGAATGGCAGACTGTGGCTTCCCAATTTGCTCATTGATGGGACTTTCCCAATTGCGGAGGGGCAGTCAATGGGAAGCAAGTCCATATCGTCCCACCACCCCACTCAGGGTCATACTATTTTAACTATAAGGGGTTTCATAATATTGTGTTGATGGCGGTGGTGTCGGCGACATACGAGTTTCTCTATGTGGACGTGGGGAAGAATGGACTGATGTCAGATGGTGGAGTCTTGGCCCAGACCGAGTTCTAACGACGTCTCTAGAGCGGTGGCTTGGGATTGCCACCTGCGGAAGAGAACGTGGAAGGACTCCCATTTGTTTTTATCGCTGATGAAGCATTTGGTCTGGGTGATCACCTGATGAGGCCATTCCCCCAGAGGACCCTCACCTCGGAGAAGAGGTTTTTTAATTACTGGCTGGCCAGAGTCAGGAGAGTCGTGGAGAATGCCTTTGGGATAATGGCCAGCCGGTTCCGCCTATTTCTTACGGCAATAAATATGGCAGAGTACAAACTTAACCACATAGTTCTAGCACGCTTCACAACTTTTTAAAGATAAATGCTCCTAATTATGTTGCCTCAGTTGGGCCTGAGGCCGGACTTCCAGAAACTACAATGATGGCCCTGGAAACTGTACGTCCTGGCTTGCCCCCCCCCCCAAAGCGCGCATGAAGTGCGTCAAAAATACGTTGATTATTTTACGGGTATGGGGGCCATTTCTATGTAATTATTTTAGATATAAAAAAAATTTGATCTGATCAAATCTTGATTTTGATTTACTGCTTGTGTTTCTTTTAGCTGTCTCCTAGGTTCTCCTAGTGCACTAGTGGTTTTTCCATTATTAAATAATACCCATTGTCACTGTAAACACCAACTTAATACAAAAACTGGTATTGGGCATTGAAAGAAGAAGCCACACATTGTTGAGTATAAAACCTTTTACTCCGTGCACATTCACATGTGCGTTGTAAAACGTATTATTTAAAAAAAAAAAAAAACATCTTATTTTTTTAAGTTTTACCTTGAAAATATTTTTTTAGTACATAAACAGACATGTTTCAAAACATAACATACACATACACAGGAACTTACAAAGTACAAAAGTACAAAGTACAAAACTGAAGGCAATATCAGACATTGTAGTGTCAAAAATTTGTTGATCTTGCCTTCATCAGATGGGGTGATGTCCCCCTGTAAAAGCCAAATTTTGAAGATGCACACAAATTGGGAGTCAAACTGGGGATTGCCCTCCCGATCCCATGCCTAATGTCAACATGTGCTATCTCCCATCATGGGGGATCAATGGACATGTTTTGGGGGTGCAACCACTTCCTCTCACCTACTTGAGTTAAGAGGGAGGGGTTGCACCCACAAAACGCGTTCATTGATATCCTCTAAAGGCAGATAGCACATGTTGACAAACTGTGTGCATCTTCAAAATTTGGCTTTTAAAATGCGTAAAAAAATCGTTCCCAAAAATAGAAAATGGTGTCATTTTGTTGTTCTTTAGATTCTTCCTAGTACATCAATCATGTTCTTCAGTTTTTATTCTATGCCATTTGTTTTTTGCTTGATGAGGTCTAAATCCTGACTAGAAAACATTATGCCCTGGATTAGGCTTTGTGCACTGTCACTCGTGAAATGAGGAGATTGTTCTTCCACAACATGCACATCACCTAAAAGAAAAAAACACACCATGTATTATAAATATGCAGGCATACATCTATTACCTGAATCTGTGGTGTCAGACACTCACCTGTTGTGGTGACAATCTCAACCACCTCTCCTTCCTTCACATCCTCAGGTCATGGTGTCCTCTGTTCCCCTTCTTCAGGAGATGGGGGTTTCTTAGTGTCCTCAGATGTCTGGAGTCCTTTCTCCCATATGAGAATGAAACAAAAGGTATACTTAGCACACAGATATTTGAGGCCAGAAATAGGAATATGAAACATTGCTTGGAAGTGGGGTACAATTATCTGTTTTGGAGTTCCAAGCTGAAGACATGATTTTTTTACCAAAGCTGGAATACTTACCTTTTTTGGACAAGTTTCACACATGGAGACACCCCAAGTATCCACTGGAGTACCTGTGTGGGACACCCTAAAAAGTTTGTTCTTGTGTCCCACACTAGTGCTCCTGAGTCCAGATGTGTAAACAGCTGCTGAGTGTGCTCTCCTTACATTACACTGAATCAAGTTTGCAAATCTTTCTAATTTCAAACACATCTAGACAACAATGTCCTAAACTTCTTTTAATACAAATTAGCATGACCAAATGTAGTTAACCCTGTATCTGCCCAATACATCGTATTTAGTTGGCAAATAAACAATGTTTCCTACGACCGATTACTGTGCCCATGAACATGAAAGTAGCCATTTTAAACTGTACAACAGTAAAGAAAAGCACATGGAGCAGCATGCAAGTAATAATAATAATCGGAACACACAACAACTACTTACTTTTTGAAAGCACTTTCCTGATTCTTCTGTACAGGTCTGACCAGCGTTTCCTCAATTGCTCCTTGGATCGTCGTACCCCAGAATTCCTGTGCAGACTCTTCACAACTTTAGTCATTATCTTGGACTCTCTCACATTTGGGTTTAGGTACAGTCCATACTTCCCATCATAGTCGGCCCTCTTCAAGATGTCCACCATCTCCACCATCTCTATAAAGTCCATATTTGAGGCCTTAAATCTCCTGCGGCATCTGGACGTTTCCGGCTCCGGGCTTTCCTCCTCGTTACTGCTATTACGCACCTGCTGTGTCTCCGCCATGTTTCTCTCCCACTGTGATGAAAGAGAAGGGGTGGGGAATATTCAAGAAAGAATGTCAGGAGTGGGCAACGCGGGCGGAGCTTCACGCATGCGCAGTGTATATAAAGCTAACATGCGTGTGTCATACGTATGATCAATGAGTGGAAGAAGCGCGAAACGTTATAACAAAGGTAACATTTTAACTTGGGACATCAGTGGCCTATAGTGATTCGAGATTGAGGCCTATATTGGGATAAGATTAGGAGAGTTTAACCTGATATTAGTGTTTTGGTCTTGTGTTTTGTCTTGCAGCAAATATGAAACAATTCAAAGACCCTCAATTCATGGGCCACTTCATAGACAGATACAGGGATATGAGAAATTTGCGGGAGGTTAAAAACCCCTTATATCAAAATAAATCAGCTAGGAAGGCATCGCTGGAGAAACTGCTGCAATTTGTGAAGACGCAGGTCCCTGACGCAGACATCGAGTTTGTGGATAAGAAAATTGGTAGCTTGAGAAGCACGTATAGGAAGGAGCTTGATAAGGTCCAGGCTTCCATTAAATCAGGAGCAGCGGCAAAGGATGTGTATGTACCCAGTCTGTGGTACTACAACAGAATCCGGTTTCTGGAAGACCAGATTGAAGCCAGGGAATCACTTTCTACGCTTCCATCAACCCTTCCCTCAACCCCAGCTGAGGCTTCTGAGGACCAACCTGGCCCTTCCATCCTGGAAGAAGCTGAGGAGCCCAGCTGGAGCCAGGTATAGTATTTTTTAACATATTTATTGTCCAAAAATTATTGTTGCTAAATAGATGTTATTATTGATAACAAATGAATGATTGAACAAAAAGTGTTTTACATATCAATAGACAGTAGGAGCCAAAAATGATTGGGACAAGAATGAAAAAAGCTGGGCTCAGAATGATAGTCTTTTCTATTTATTAACATTCAATTTGCAACAGTCATGAGCTGAAAATTGTGTGTGATTGATGAACCAAAAACTAAAACTATGTCCCTTTTTCATACACAGGAAGAGCTCAGCCAGGACGAGGCTTTGAAATGTGGCAGCCAGGAGGAGGCGGGGTAAGTGTCAGCCAGGAGGTGGCCAGGCCCAGTAGCCTCACCCAATCCCAGGTGCATCCCCTCCGCCTTACAACAAAAAGGGCCAGGAAGGGGAGTCACGTGGAGGAGGCAGCACTGGGTCTCATTAAGGACGCTAATGCGGCCCTGAAAACACCCGCCGACCCTGAAGAGGCCTATGGCTGCTTTGTAGCTGCAAAATTGCAGCAAATGGAGGAGGGCCAACGCTTCATTTATGAGAATATTATTTTTCAGGCCCTTCAGAAGGGGTTGAGGGGCCAAATTAGTGAGAATATGCACTTATGTGCGCTCGCCCATCCTCCTCCTTCTCCTCCTCCTCCTGCCACAAGTCCACCTCTAGAGCCACAGCCTCCAAGGAAGGATGCAGGGAAGGCTGCAGGGAAGCATGGAGGGAAGGCTGCAGGGAAGACAAGAAAGTGTTGGCCCTGGGTTCAGTCTAGTCTGACAGAAGACGCAGGCTGTTGTAGTACCACAGCCTGGGGACATATGTGTCATCTGCTGCTGTTCATGATCTCTGGGAGTCCTGGACCAGATCGTGCTCCCTATTATATGGACTTCTCAGGCTACCAATTTTTAATTACAAAGAGTTGATGTGTGCCCTGGGGTACAAAGGCTTCACAAATTCAAGCAGTTTCTCCAGCATTGCCTTCCTCTTTATTTTGTTATGAGCCAGAATAAATGGAGATTTTTTTATGTGTTTTTCTTCAAAAAGGACAGTTTGTTTGTGAGTAGGCAGGTACATTTTGAAAATACAATGTCAAATTAACAAGGGACAACAACCAACCTCCTTGAGCTTTAAAAATACAAGATAATAATGTTGTGAAAACTAGACACACAAAAAAAAAAAAAATATGGAGCTCACTAGAAAATAATTTAAAAATAATCAAAATAACAGGCGATATTGATTAAAAAAATAAATAAAAAAAAGATGACTATAAAAAATAATTCTAAACATTATTATGAAGATCTGGCTTTAAAAACAAAAAAGATAATTCAGGAGATCACGAGAAATAATAAAGAAATTGTGAGAACATCAGCAACAAAACAAATTCATTTTTCTAGCATTATAAAGAACAAAAGAATGCGCTGCATTAAAAGATCCAAAAATTTACAGTGTGATGAATGTGCTATCTCCATTATGAACACTCATTTTACCAGAATTCTGATTCTGAGCATGCGTGATTTTTTGCGTGTCCGAATTGCATACAGACGATCACATTTTCATATAGGAACTTTTCCCGACCGAAAAATAGAGAACATGCTCTCAGTCTTTTGCTGGCTGGAATTCTGCCAGCAAAAGACCGATGGAGCATACACATGGTCACATTTTCTGACAAAAAGCTGTCATCAGAGTTTTTCTGGCGGCATTTCCGATCGTGTGTATGCGGCATTAGTCTAAAACTCACATCCGTTAATTGCTTGGCAGTTTTTTGTTTGTGTCACACAGAGGGCATTTTGCTTCACTTCCTTACCTGGAGACAACAGGAAGTGAGAGAAAATTTCTTGAAAGGTAGGGAAATAAACCTCTTAGACATTTGTTAAAGGACCAGTAATTCTCATTAGAATATTTTTCCTAACCTACTGTTCTGGTAACAACTAAAAAAAATTGGATCTTCCTTCACTTTCTGCCCTGCTTACAGGGCTCCCCAATAGAGACATGGACAATAATAAAATATTGACTCTAATGCCATGTACACATGATCGGAAATAAAGCCAGCAAAAGACCGATGAGAGCTTTTGGTCAGAAAATGCGACCATGTGTATGCTCCATCGGACTTTTGCTGGCCGAATTGCAGTCAGCAAAAGACTGAGAGCATGTTTTTGCACTGATAGAAGGTTTTGGACATAGACAGGAGTTTAGTTAAGACGAATCTCCCTATCCTTAATAGTAACCAGATAAGACAAAACGAAAGTTGTGACACTTTCAAACGAATGGGATTTTTGTAGGAAGATAGTACGTCTATTACCCAGTAGGCATAAATGAGTAGAATATTTAAAAAATATGATTTTTATTTAAATTGTGATAAAAAGGGGGAATATACAAAGCAAATATATAAATATACAATAGTATGATCATCCAGTATTGTTGTTCAAGGTTCATTCGTGCCTGTCAGCCAACATGTTTTCGCAGAAAACTAATTGCTTCGTCAGGGCATAAATCGGCATCGCTGATTCATTTGAACTATATAGATAACAGATTAATAAATATACTACAATTATATGGTGGTCATACATGCTTACGTAATCATATACAATACAAAAATATTTAATCAAAACATTCAATCTGATAGTCTCACCTACTGGTGCAAGTTTAAAATTCAAAGCACACACCGCCATTGCCAGGCATCATCCACCGCACCAACTGGTGCAAAAAATCCAGGGGTGCCAGATCCCAACCGGATAGTACCAACAGAGGAACTGGACCACACAGTAGCAGGGCAAGAATCTAATATAGTATATGTGGGAAAAAGGAAAAGAAGAAAAGGCAAATAGAGCCAATAAATTCCTAATCCAAGGAATATATATATATATATATATATATATATGTATATATATATATATATATATATATATATATATATATAAAATTGATCTATGCAGTATGACAAGTGAAAAGACATTGTCACTAAAATTAAACTATTCATGTAAAGTTTAAATAGGTGTATTAAGGTTATGGCCATCTATACTAGAAAATCAATCTTGGTATAGGGGTAGGTAGCTATATCTGTATATGGGGTTATATTTGGTGTGTAATATAATTATGCATTAGACGCCTTCTGATCATGCACGGATAAGGCTAATCGCATGATCCCCTAGTGACTCCAGGCAGCTGTATGAGAAATGTCAGTATTGACTGAAATGCTGCATAAAGCTGATACGGATGCGCGCACATTAAGATCAGGGACGTCCGGACCGGAAGTGATGCCAGAGGTCATCTCTGACCTTCTCACTTCCGGTGGGACCACACAAAAGATGGCGGCGCCGGCGTGTTGTCTATCAGACACACTCGGCGCCGATCCATCTTTATCGGCAGGAGGAGAGTCTCTAAGTGAGGAGCTACGACTTCTAAGCCACTACAGGTAATTACTATGTTGGACCTTTCTGGCCATTTAGGAGGACATCTGATTTTTACTTGTGCACTGTTTGCCTCTAGTTGGGGGGAGGTTAATTTCTGTCTGTCATGGATTAAAAGATAATGGCCATTTACCTGGTAATCCTATAATGCCTGGCAGCTATGCTACTTTTTAGGACTTTTGGGGTCCTTATCAGTTACATGTAGCAATATATAGTGCTGTATGTCTCTATGAGGTCTATCAGCTTTATGCAGCATTTCAGTCAATACTTTTGCCTTTTCTTCTTTTCCTTTTTCCCACATATACTACAGTCCCTGACAAAAGTCTTGTCGCTTCTCTATTTTGTAGAAACCCCTGCTATTAACCTGACTTTTAATTAATCAATTGGTGTTAGATATAGCTCATATGAAAAGCTAAAGCCCCCCCAAATGATGTTTAATGCACTGAAATAAATTAGTTTCACTGAAAAAAGATTTATCATTTAATCAAGACAGACAGGTCAAATTTTGGCAAGACAAAAGTTTTGTCGCCTATACAGAAATTGAACAACTTTACTGAAAATCCAAAAATATGTCAGCAAATTAAGTAGTGGTGCTGTGAGATTCAAATTTAATATCTTGTATGACTTCCATGAGCTTGAAGGACAGCATCCATGCTGTTTGGCAAGGATTCATGCAATTTATTGATGAAGTCATCAATAATAGCAAAGAAAACAGTCTTGCATGCCTCCCAGAGTTCATCAATATTCTTTGGTTTAATCTTCCATGCTTCATCTTTCATCCTACACCACATATGATATACAACTCAATGATGTTCATGTCTGGTGACTGGGCTGGCCAATCCTGGAGCATCTTGATCTTCTTTGCCTTAAGGAACTTTGATTTGGAGATGGAAGTATGCGATGGAGCACCATCCTGCTGCAAAATTTGGCCTTTTTTATGGTTGGGAATATAAGAGGTAGCTAAGATTTCTTGGTATTTTAGACTATTGATGTTGCCTTCCACCCTGCAGATCCCTCGCACACCCCCATACTGGATGTAACCCCAGACCATGATTTTGCCTCCACCAAACTTCACTGTTTTCTGGGTAAATCTCTGCTCAATGCGGGTTCCAGTATGTCTCCTGCAATATTTGCGGCGACTGTGGTGTAATTCAACAGAAGATTCATCTGAAAAATCCACCTTCTGCCACTTTTCCAGAGTCCATCCTTTTAGCAGGCTGTGGCCCTTGGCAAATGCCACACAGTTTTTCAATCGTATTTTGTTTAGTGCTGGCTTATGGGCACTGATTCGACCATGGAGGCCATTTCGAGACAGAATCCGACAAACTGTTCTGGTTGGCACAGGGACTTCAGGTGACCAGGTCTCATGGAGCTCTGCTGCAGTGGAAAATGGGCTGGCCTTGGATTTTTGAGCCAACAAACGGTCCTCTTGAGCAGTTGTCTTGCGGGGTCGGCCTGACCAGGCCTTGTCCAAAACGTCTCCAGTCTCTTCAAATCTTTTTTTTATCCTCTGAACTTGACGCCGAGACACATTGAAGGTGTCTGCCACATCAGCAGTGGATCTGGTCTTCAGCCTCTTGATAATCAACACTTTAGTCTCCGGGTGAATCTTAGGCATGTTTGCAGAGGTCTAGTTGCAGTTGAGAAGGTCTAGTGTACTGGTGTTCTTTTTATACACACCTGAGACCTAATTGATCCATTATTAGTCACAGGTGAAGCTCATATAACAAGGCGACAACACTTATGTCTTGGCAAAAATTGACTCAATGGGCTTTACCAAGCTGTGAATATTAGAATACTTTTTGTCAGTTTCGTTTTGCACTGAAACATTATTACAAAAGCTGTTGGGTTTAAAATGACCCATTTCTTGTAACAAAATCTTGATTAGAAATAAATTTTAGTGGCACTTCAGGTCAATTCGTACACAAGCAACAAGACTTTTGTCAGGGACTGTATATTAGATTCTAGCCCTGCTACTGTGTGGTCCAGTTCCTCTGTTGGTACTATCCGGTTGGGATCTGGCACCCCTGGATTTTTTGCACCAGTTGGTGCGGTGGATGATGCCTGGCAATAGCGGTGTGTGCTTTGAATTTTAAACTTGCACCAGTAGGTGAGACTATCAGATTGAATGTTTTGTATAAATATTTTTGTATTGTATATGATTACGTAAGCATGTATGACCACCATATAATTGTAGTATATTTATTTATTTGTTATCTATATAGTTCAAATGAATCAGCGATACCGATTTATGCCCTGACGAAGCAATTAGTTTTCTGCAAAACATGTTGGCTGACAGGCACGAATGAACCTTGAACAACAATACTGGATGGTCACACTATTGTATATTTATATATTTGCTTTGTATATTCCCCCTTTTTATCACAATTTAAATAAAAATCATATTTTTTAAATATTCTACTCATTTATGCCTACTGGGTAATAGACGTACTATCTTCCTACAAAAATCCCATTCGTTTGAAAGTGTCACAACTTTCGTTTTGTCTTATCTGACTGAGAGCATGTTCTCAATTTTTCGGTCGGAAAAAGTTCCTATTAGAAAATGCGATCGTCTGTAGCAATTCCGATGCGCAAAATTCCCACGCATGCTCGGAAAATCAATTTACCGCATGCTCGGAAGCATTGAACTTAATTTTCTCAGCTCGTCATAGTGTTGTACGTCACTGCCTTTCTTGACGGTCGAAAGTTCAACAAACTTTTGTGTGACCGTGTGTATGCAAGCCAAGCTTGAGCGGAATTTCGACGGAAAACCCATCCAAGATTTTTCTGACGGAAAATCCGCTTGTGTTTCATACTGAGCACTGTTTTCATACTGAGCAACCCAAGGTTCAGGGGCTTTCAGGGCATTTGAGGAGAACGCAAATAATAAGATATAAGCAGGACCCTATGTCCTTTATTTGAGTGGAAAACATTGATTTCCAGCAAGTGGGTTTCAGTGGTTGATGATTGAATTGTGTAAAACACATTAATCTTTGTGTCCTCAGTTCTCCAACCTGCCAGCAAAAAATAGTACATTCACACTGCTCATGTTAGATATTTGAACATTAAACTTTAGGCTGGGTTCACATCTCCGTGTGGAGTGGCTCACAGCAGGGGTCCGGTGCATCCCTGTTCACCATTTCAGGTCCGATTTCAGTCCTAATTTTTGCATGAATTCGGACCTGAAACACACCAGTAGACGCACAGGACTCCTGTGCAATTCGTTTCGCAGCTGTCCCGGAGCTGGGTGAACTAGCTCCTTTGAGAGCCAGTCACAGGCTCCTGACATACGAATGGGATGCAGGAAAAGCCACATCCAATTCACAATAGTGTGAACTCAGCCTTAGGCTTTCATGAAGCTGGTATATTGTAAATGGAAATGTTAATTGATAGACCTATAAAATTTTCACACTGGGACATCTAGTAACCTGATTGAAAGACTGACGACATTGAAAATGATGTAATGTATGTTTAATTCACAGATTCACACTTGTGCTTTTGAGTGTGGTTGTATAATATTATATAGTATGTAGGTAAAGTAAAATATAATTTTTAATTTATAGGACGTTGGTCTCCTCGTGAACCTCCTTCTCCAGAAGCTCAGCTGTCTCCTGATGAAGAATTTACCTCAGAGGGTCAATATTTTCCTGAAACACAAACTTCTGCTGAGCAAAAGCTAGAAGCTACTGAAGAAGAATGGACTGACTTTAAAGAACAGCTGGCTGTGAAAGTTAAAGAGGAATTTACTGAGAGTACATCGGAGTTACAGACTGAAGAAGACATTCATCATGATTCAGAAACATTGGGACAGCGTTTGAGTGAGAGCACTTTTAAAGGTGAAGGTTTTCCAGATATATGCCATCTCCTTTATCAAAGCCAGGAGGCCTTTCATCGCTCAGTGAGACGACAGTTGCATGCTGTTCGCCAAGAACTTAGAGAATTTCGACGAGATCACATTGAAAAAATGGACCTGTTACTAAATATTCAAAAGGAACACATTGCAATAGAAGAGCAAAGGAATCAGATTCTTTCACAGTTGGTAAGCACTGTGAATCATTTAGCAACAAATGTAGGTATTTCTGATATAACAAAAGAAACAACAAATACACAGCCTCAAGTAATTCCTAGCTCTAATTACACAGCAAAATACTTTTCCACAAGAATAGCTCCATCTGATTCACACTTACCACATCACACAACTAGTCAGATAAATAAAGATGCAAGTAGAAAGTGTAGAAAAAAGAGGGAGCTTCATGATGGAACACCAACCCATAAGAAAAAATAAAATGTATTTTTTTAAATTACTCTCTAGTTGCTTTTATATTGACTTTTTTATGTCTGCTCAGGGGTATTCAAAATATATACTGTAAATGATGTAGGAGAGATTAAAGAATTAAAAACATATTTGTACTCATTGTAATCAGTTTAATCTATCAACATAAATGGTTTTGTTAGCAGGGCCTGATTTCTGCATAGCCAACACAGGTCAGAGCCTAGGGTGGCAGATTTGCCATAGGCGACACAGCCACCCACTTTTTATAGCCTACTTTAATCATATGTTGCGGTTTAAAATGAAATGTTCCAGGTTATTTCCCTGTCTTCCAGTGACCAGTCTGACAGAGCCCTCAAGGGCTGACCCTTAAATGTGTGTGCATTACAGATGTACTAAGCTTAGTCACTCAGGGCTCATACTGCAGGAGCCAATCACTAGAACAGTGGTTTGTCTAGTCTTATGGATATACAGTATCTCACAAAAATGAGTACACCCCTCACATTTTTGTAAATATTTTGTTATATCTTTTCATGTGACAACACTGAAGAAATGACCCTTTCTACCTCTGGGTCACTAAGGACGACATGATCTGCAGCCACCTCCTCCCAGCCATGTACAAGTCCATGTGTTTCTTGGGACTGTAAATGATCCCTTAAAGACTGCTGCTGATGCTGAATGCCAGGCTCCACCACCATACTGACACAATCCTCCTCCTCCTCCTCTTCCTGTGTGATCGGCTGGCACGCAGGGACACTGTCTGGATAAAGGGGGCCTTGAGAGCTAAGGAAGTCCTCCTCTTCCTGCCTCTGTTCTGCCTCAAGTGCCCTGTCCATTATTCCACACAGCGTGTGCTCCAACAGGTGGACAAGGGGGACAGTGTCACTGATGCATGCACTGTCACTGCTCACCATCCTCGTGGCCTCCTAAAATGGTGACAGGACAGTGCATGCATCCCTGATCATGACCCACTGGCGTAGGGAAAAAAAACAAGCTCCCGTGACCCTGTTCTGGTGCCATAGTCACACAGGTACTAATTGATGGCCCTCTGCTGTGTGTGCAGCTGCTGCAGCATGGCCAATGTTGAGTTCCACCTAGTGGGCATGTCACAGATTAGGCGGTTCTTGGGCAGGTTAAATTCCTTTTGGAGGTTTGCCAGCCGAGCACTGGCATTATATGACCGGCAGAAATGCACACAGACTTTCCTGGCCTGCCTCAGGACATCCTGTAAGCCCGGGTACCTGCCCAAGAACCGCTGCACCACCAAGTTAAGGACGTGAGCCAAACAGGGCACATGGGTCATTTGTCCCTGTTGGAGGGCGGAGAGGAGGTTGGTGCCATTGTCGTAAACCACCATTCCTGCCTTAAGTTGGCATGGCGTCAACCACCTCTGAACCTGCCCCTGCAGAGCTGACAGAACCTCTGCCCCAGTGTGGCTCCTGTCCCCCAAGCACACCAACTCAAGCACCGCGTGGCATCTTTTGGCCTGCGTACTTGTGTAACCCCTTGAACACCTATGGAGCACCGATGGTTCCGAGGACAAAGCACAGGAAGAGGCCATGGAGGAAGAAGAGGAGAGGGTGAAAGAGAGAGGTGTGTCAGAATCACTAGTAGTGGCATCTTGAAGGCGTGGTGGCGGAACAACCTCCAACACTATTGCCCCTTGTCCTGCATCCTTCCCAGCTGCCAGAAGAGTCACCCAATGCGCCGTGAAACTTAGGTATCGTCCCTGACCATGCCTGCTGGACCATGAGTCAGCGGTAATATGCACCTTACCGCTGACCGCCCTGTCCAGCGAGGCCAAGACATTGCCTTCCACATGCCGGTAGAGAGCCGGAATCGCCTTCCGTGAGAAAAAGTGGTGTTTGGGAACCTGCCACTGAGGAACCGCACATTCCACAAACTCACGGAAGGGGGCAGAGTCTACCAACTGAACTGGTAGCAGCTGAAGTGCTTGCAATTTTGCCAAGCTAGCATTCAACCGCTGGGCATGTGGATGGCTGGGAGCGAACTTCTTTTTGCAGTGCAGCAGCTGGGGCAGGGAAATTTGCCTGGTACAATCTGACATCGGTGTACCGATAGCAGATTGCCCGCAAGTACTTGGCTGTGACACACCTAATTCTACACCTTCATTCCTCTCAGTGCAGGTCTCAGAGAGGACTGAAGGTATTGTGGGGTTGGAGATCCCAGCTGATGAGGAGTAAGGAGAGGTCCTCTTTGTTTTTTGGTGTGGGTCTTTTAGGTACGCTTGCCAACGAACTGCATGGCAGGTCAACATATGTCTGGTCAAGCATGTGGTGCCCAAGCGGGAGATGTTTTGGCCATGCGAGATATGCTTGAGACATATGTTGCAAATAGCAGCGGTGCCACCTGATGCACTCGTCTCAAAAAAGGCCCACACCAAAGAACTTTTGGAATAACGTGCAGAGACAGCAGCGCCCTGCACATGCGGAGCTTTGAGGTGAGATGCAGTCAGTGTGCTGCCCTTAGGCTGGCCCCTGGAGGGCATCCTGCCTTGTCGGTGATGTGCCTCCTCCTCCTCCTCTCTCCACCCACGTTGAGTCAGTGACCTCATCATCCCCTCCCTCCTCATCACTGGAGCAAACCTGGCAGTATGCTGCAGCAGGGAGAACATGACTGCCAGATTGCTGTCCTTCTTGGGCACCCCCTCTGTCTGTGCTCACGTTACTGCCTTCATCTAGCTCAGTATCATCATCAGAGCTTTCTAAACGCTGGGCATGCTCCTGGAGCATAGAAAAAGGGGACACAAGAAGGGGAGGAAGAAGGAATGCTGCTCACCCCTATTGATCAGAGCAAGAAAGGAAAGAGGGTTTCCCCAGATGGGGTTTTTAGGCAGCAAAATTAAAGTATTAAACCAATGTTTGTAAAAAAGATTTATATTTTATTGTACAAAAGTTGCTTCAACACAACGGTTAAAAAATGAGCTCCAATATAGAGTGTTTTACAAGTCTCGTGACAGCCAACACATATGATGCAGACATATTTTCATAACAACATTGTATGTATATTATCAGTATCACAGAAATGGACTGACGCGTTTCGACCTATATATTCCAGGTCTTCTTCAGAGGTCAATCTGCTAGACATATACAACAAAAGTACATATATCAGGATTTGATTACATGTATTTCAGAGAAGGTATACCATATTCTATATGACATAATTACCCAATAGTGCGTGTCCTAAGACGAAAAGCTTCCTATAAAGCGGTCCCCTTAAAATCAAAAATTGGCTGCTCACTTTTCCCCCGGAGGTCCTATGACACCTCCACCGGCGCAGCCTCCAATACCAGGGCAAAATCCCAAAGATGTGGCTTACGAGAGGTCACACTAGAAATCGCCCCCCATATGTATGCCCGGACCACACGACCGGTCAGGAGGAAGGCGACACCTGCAGCAAAAACCCAGGAAGGAAACACATTTAGGAATCACATGCATTATATGCACTCAAACATTGAGTTTAAGAAGCATTTGCTTGATAAAAAGGTAGCATAGGTTTGTGTTTATACCTCATGCACAGGCTATGGCCTTGTTATATTAGGTATGTGTATATATATATATATATATATATATAGAGAGAGAGAGAGAGAGAGAGAGAGAGAGAGAGAGAGAGAGAATACTGGTGCATAAACTGTGCATGAGAGTAGTTAAAAAACTCAAGTTGAAACATAAGAACATACCCAGATGGTGTACAAAAATTGGTTTATAACACTGCTGGAATGTGACGCTATAAAGACAAAGTGTAGAGATGGTGACAAGTGTTGTTGGCTCAGGAGTGAAAACAACAATTAGCAGTGAATGCCATAGTGTCGGCAGCAAACGTGTGTAAAATGTGAGCATGCAAGGAGTGTCATGCAGAAACAAAAAATATAGAAACAGTGGTAAAAATAAAATAAGAATAGGGAAACTAGTGAGAAGGTGCCCACTGTGGAAGATAACAGATAATTTTAGATACCTAGTAACGGTGTGATAATAAATGTGAAGTCGCACTGTGTTGCCCTGTGTGCTTACACTCAATTGTGACCTAACCCGGGATTGGCCACAGGATTGAATCGGGCTCAGTAGACGCCCGTCCAAATGGAGTTTAGCAAATCTGAAAGTATATAAAGGTATTGTATACAAAAAGGCGTCTATTGTATATATATGATCAGTATAGTAAACCGATCATTCCATATAGGACAACATCAGTGCGGGAGCACATTGTGAATAGGAGTACTTACAGGGTGAAGCTGCAGGAAAATCCACCAACCAGACAGAGAAATTGTCAGTGTTGTGTGTTTGAGAAGATATATATACCCTTATTTCTAGGCGTGTATCCAGCGGGAGCTGATTTGTCGCAGGTGTAAGCACCTCCCCCTAATCTTGGGACCGATCCATGGGGCCGCGCTGGGGGGCATGGCAGCCAAACGGCAGCCTTGTGTGGCCCCCCCGGCGTTCAGGGAGAGCCGGAGCTCCGTCACTGATGTCATTGCCGTCGTAATCACGTGACGCGTCCGCATCACGTGGCACACGCGGGGCCCCGCGAATACGCAGTGAGCGGAAGCGTCCGAGGATGTCCCCGAACGCCGCCGGCAAGGGAGGAAGAATCCCCAATGTGGTAGCCAGGGCCAGCCTGGGTGTCCAATGGGGAAGGGGGGAGGAGGAGCCAGCTATACAGGCGGCCCTCCCCCCCCTTGCCGGGAAGGCACATCAAAGGGAAGGGAAACCCTGGCTCAGAGGTCACAGCAGCAGAGTGGTGACATCTCACACGGGGAGGGGCAAGCAAAACACAAGGGAGAAGGATGGCACAATCATCATACATGTTCGCTTCGTCAATGGGATGACGAAGGGAAGGGTTTCCCTTCCCTTTGATGTGCCTTCCCGGCAAGGGGGGGGAGGGCCGCCTGTATGGCTGGCTCCTCCTCCCCCCTTCCCCATTGGACACCCAGGCTGGCCCTGGCTACCACATTGGGGATTCTTCCTCCCTTGCCGGCGGCGTTCGGCGACATCCTCGGACGCTTCCGCTCACTGCGCATGCGCGGGGCCCCGCGCGTGCCACGTGATGCGGACGCGTCACGTGATTACGACGGCGATGACGTCAGTGACGGAGCTCCGGCTCTCCCCGAACGCCGGGGGGCCACACAAGGCTGCCGTTTGGCTGCCATGCCCCCCAGCACGGCCCCATGGATCGGTCCCAAGATTAGGGGGAGGCGCTTACACCTGCGACGAATCAGCTCCCGCTGGATACACGCCTAGAAATAAGGGTATATATATCTTCTCAAACACACAACACTGGCAATTTCTCTGTCTGGTTGGTGGATTTTCCTGCAGCTTCACCCTGTAAGTACTCCTATTCACAATGTGCTCCCGCACTGATGTTGTCCTATATGGAATGATCGGTTTACTATACTGATCATATATATACAATAGATGCCTTTTTGTATACAATACCTTTATACTTTATATACTTTCAGATTTGCTAAACTCCATTTGGACAGGTGTCTACTGAGCCAGATTCAATCCTGTGGCCAATCCCGGGTTAGGTCACAATTGAGTGTAAGCACACAGGGCAACACAGTGCAGCTTCACATTTATTATCACACCGTTACTAGGTAATATATCTAAAATGATCTGTTATCTTCCATAGTGGGCACCTTCTCACTAGTTTCCCTATTCTTATTTTATTTTTACCACTGTTTCTATATTTTTTGTTTCTGCATGACACTCCTTGCATGCTCACATTTTACACACGTTTGCTGTCGACACTATGGCATTCACTGCTAATTGTTGTTTTCACTCCTGAGCCAACAACACTTGTCACCATCTCTACACTTTGTCTTTATAGCGTCACATTCCACCAGTGTTATAAACCAATTTTTGTACACCATCTGGGTATGTTCTTATGTTTCAACTTGAGTTTTTTAACTACTCTCATGCACGGTTTATGCACCAATATTCTCTCTCTATATATATATATACATACCTAATATAACAAGGCCATAGCCTGTGCATGAGGTATATACACAGACCTATGCTACCTTTTTATCAAGCAAATACTTCTTAAACTCAATGTTTGAGTGCATATAATGCATGTGATTCCTAAATGTGTTTCCTTCCTGGGTTTTTGCTGCAGGTGTCGCCTTCCTCCTGACCGGTCGTGTGGTCCGGGCATACATTTGGGGGGCGATTTCTAGTGTGACCTCTCGTAAGCCACAGCTTTGGGATTTTGCCCTGGTATTGGAGGCTGCGCCGGTGGAGGTGTCATAGGACCTCCGGGGGAAAAGTGAGCAGGCAATTTTTGATTTTAAGGGGACCTCTTTATAGGAAGCTTTTCGTCTTAGGACACGCACTATTGGGTAATTATGTTATATAGAGTATGGTATACCTTCTCTGAAATACATGTAATCAAATCCTGATATATGTACTTTTGTTGTATATTTCTAGCAGATTGACCTCTGAAGAAGACCTGGAATATATAGGTCGAAACGCGTCAGATCCATTTTTGTGATACTGATAATATACATACAATGTTGTTATGAAAATATATCTGCTTCATATGTGTTGGCTGTCACGAGACTTGTAAAACACTCTATATTGGAGCTCATTTTTTAACCGTTGTGTTGAAGCAACTTTTGTACAATAAAATATAAATCCTTTTTACAAACATTGGTTTAATACTTTAATTTTGCTGCCTAAAAACCCCATCTGGGGAAACCCTCTTTCCTTTATCCTCCTGGAGCATGTACACAACACTGTGGTCAAACAGTTCAAGGGACTCCTCAGGAGGACATGGTGGGGCTAGGGAAGGAGTCACTGATGCCATTGAGCCGAGGGAAGAGGCCGGGTTGGCAGCTGCTTTGCCAGACAAAGTACCCTGAGCATGGGTGGGAGAGGATGAGGACGGCTTGGTCATCCACTCGACCAAGTCTTCCGCATGTTGCGGCTCAACACGGCCAGCTGCCAAAAAAAAAGGCCAAGCGTGTCCCACAGCCACGTGCTGATGAGGATGCACCGTCTCCATGACCAGCACTGTTGCCTCTAGACACAGAGCCTGCTTGCCCTTTTTTATTGGCTTCTGACTGTCTACCTCTCCTTGTTGGCCGTCCAGACATACTAATGGCCTGCAGTGAGATGTAGCTGCACTAAGCTGGGATATATATATATATATATATACTGATACTGCAGCTAGCTAGTCTGTAGTATTATTAGTATGAGAACACCACCAATCTTCTACAGGTAGCTTTAGCTGAACACTGTGCAGAGGTCACACTACACTAACTTGTAGCTTTAGCTGAACACTGTGCAGAGGTCGCACTACACTAACTTGTAGCTTTAGCTGAACGCTGTGCAGAGGTCGCACTACACTAACTTGTAGCTTTAGATGAACACTGTGCAGAGGACGCACTACACTAACGTTAAAATAATGTAGCTGCCTGCGGTAGTGATATGATCAGGAAAACACCACCAACCTTCTACAGGTAGCTTTAGCTGAACACTGTGCAGAGGTCGCATTACACTAATGTGTAAATAATGTAGCTGCCTGCGGTAGTGATAGGATCAGGAAAACAACACCAACCTTCTACAGGTAGCTTTAGCTGAACACTGTGCAGAGGTCGCATTACACTAATGTGTAAATAATGTAGCTGCCTGCGGTAGTGATAGGATCAGGAAAACAACACCAACCTTCTACAGGTAGCTTTAGCTGAACACTGTGCAGAGGTCGCACTACACTAACTTGTAGCTTTAGCTGAACACTATGCAGAGGTCGCACTACACTAACGTGTAAATAATGTAGCTGCCTGCGGTAGTGATAGGATCAGGAAAACACCACCAACCTTCTACAGGTAGCTTTAGCTGAACACTGTGCAGAGGTCGCACTACACTAACTTGCAGCTTTAGCTGAACACTATGCAGAGGTCGCACTACATTAACTTGTAGCTTTAGCTGAACACTGTGCAGAGGTCGCACTACACTAACTTGTAGCATTAGCTGAACACTATGCAGAGGTCGCACTACATTAACTTGTAGCTTTAGCTGAAAACTGTGCAGAGGTCGCACTACACTAACTTGGAGCTTTAGCTGAACACTGTGCAGAGGTCGCATTACACTAACTTGTAGCTTTAGCTGAACACTGTGCAGAGGACGCACTACACTAATGTTTAAATAATGTAGCTGCCTGCGGTAGTGATAGGATCAGACAAACACCACCAACCTTCTACAGGTAGCTTTAGCTGAACACTGTGCAGAGGTCACACTACACTAACGTGCAAATAATGTAGCTGCCTGCGGTAGTGATAGGATCAGGAAAACACCACCAAACTTCTACAGGTAGCTTTAGCTGAACACTGTGCAGAGGTCGCACTACACTAACTTGTAGCTTTAGCTTAACACTATGCAGAGGTCGCACTACACTAACTTGTAGCTTTAGCTGAACACTGTGCAGAGGTCGCACTACACAAACTTGCAGCTTTAGCTGAACACTGTGCAGAGGTCGCATTACACTAACTTGTAGCTTTTAGCTAAACACTGTGCAGAGGACGCACTACACTAACGTGGAAATAATGTAGCTGCCTGCGGTAGTGATACGATCAGGAAAACACCACCAACCTTCTACAGGTAGCTTTAGCTGAACACTGTGCAGAGGTCGCACTACACTAACTTGTAGTTTTAGCTTAACACTATGCAGAGGTCGCACTACACTAACTTGTAGCTTTAGCTGAACACTGTGCAGAGGTCGCACTACACAAACTTGCAGCTTTAGCTGAACACTGTGCAGAGGTCGCATTACACTAACTTGTAACTTTTAGCTAAACACTGTGCAGAGGACGCACTACACTAACGTGGAAATAATGTAGCTGCCTGCGGTAGTGATACGATCAGGAAAACATCACCAACCTTCTACAGGTAGCTTTAGCTGAACACTGTGCAGAGGTTGCACTACACTAAATTGTAGCTTTAGCTTAACACTATGCAGAGGTCGCACTACACTAACTTGTAGCTTTAGCTGAACACTGTGCAGAGGTCGCACTACACAAACTTGCAGCTTTAGCTGAACACTGTGCAGAGGTCGCATTACACTAACTTGTAGCTTTTAGCTAAACACTGTGCAGAGGACGCACTACACTAACGTGGAAATAATGTAGCTGCCTGCGGTAGTGATACGATCAGGAAAACACCACCAACCTTCTACAGGTAGCTTTAGCTGAACACTGTGCAGAGGTCGCACTACACTAAATTGTAGCTTTAGCTGAACACTGTGCAGAGGTCGCACTACACTCACTTGTAGCTTTAGCTGACCACTGTGCAGAGGTCGCACTACACTAACTTGTACCTTTAGCTGAACGCTGTGCAGAGGACGCACTACACTAACATTTAAATAATGTAGCTGCCTGCAGTAGTGATAGGATTAGGAAAACACCACTAACCTTCTACAGGTAGCTTTAGCTGAACAATGTGCAGAGGTCGCACTACACTACCGTGTAAATAATGCAGCTGCCTGCGATATTGATAGGTTCAGGAAAACACCACCAACCTTCTACAGGTAGCTTTAGCTGAACGCTGTGCAGAGGTCGCACTACACTAACGTTTAAATAATGTAGCTGCCTGTGGTAGTGATAGGATCAGGAAAACAACACCAACCTTCTACAGGTAGCTTTAGCTGAACACTATGCAGAGGTCGCACTACACTAACTTGTAGCTTTAGCTGAACACTGTGCAGAGGTCGCACTACACTAACTTGACGCTTTAGCTGAACACTGTGCAGAGGTCACTCTACACTAACGTGTAAATAATGTAGCTGCCTGCGGTAGTGATAAGATCAGGAAAACAACACCAACCTTCTACAGGTAGGTTTAGCTGAACACTGTGCAGAGGTCGCACTACACTAACTTGTAGCTTTAGCTGAACACTGCAGAGGTCGCACTACACTAACTTGTAGCTTTAGCAGAACACTGTGCAGAGGTCGCACTACACTAACTTGGAGCTTTAGCTGAACACTGTGCAGAGGTCGCACTACACTAATGTGTAAATAATGTCCCTGCCTGCGGTAGTGATAGGATCAGGAAAACAACACCAACCTTCTACAGGTAGCTTTAGCTGAACACTGTGCAGAGGTCGCATTACACTAATGTGTAAATAATGTAGCTGCCTGCGGAAGTGATAGGATCAGGAAAACAACACCAACCTTCTACAGGTAGCTTTAGCTGAACACTGTGCAGAGTTTGCACTACACTAACTTGTAGCTTTAGCTGAACACTGTGCAGAGGTCGCACTACACTAACGTGTAAATAATGTAGCTGCCTGCGGTAGTGATAGGATCAGGAAAACACCACCAACCTTCTAAAGGTAGCTTTAGCTGAACACTGTGCAGAGGTCGCACTACACTAACTTGTAGCTTTAGCTGAACACTATGCAGAGGTCGCACTACATTAACTTGTAGCTTTAGCTGAACACTGTGCAGAGGTCGCACTACACTAACTTGGAGCTTTAGCTGAATACTGTGCAGAGGTCGCATTACACTAGCTTGTAGCTTTAGCTGAACACTGTGCAGAGGACCCACTACACTAATGTTTAAATAATGTAGCTGCCTGTGGTAGTGATAGGATCAGGAAAACACCACCAACCTTCTACAGGTAGCTTTAGCTGAACACTGTGCAGAAGTCACACTACACTAACGTGTAAATAATGTAGCTGCCTGCGGTAGTGATAGGATCAGGAAAACACCACCAAACTTCTACAGGTAGCTTTAGCTGAACACTGTGCAGAGGTCGCACTACACTAACTTGTAGCTTTAGCTGAACACTATGCAGAGGTCGCACTACACTAACTTGTAGCTTTAGCTGAACACTGTGCAGAGGTCGCACTACACAAACTTGCAGCTTTAGCTGAACACTGTGCAGAGGACGCACTACACTAACATTTAAATAATGTAGCTGCCTGTGGTAGTGATAGGATCAGGAAAACACCACTAACCTTCTACAGGTAGCTTTAGCTGAACAATATGCAGAGGTCACACTACACTAACGTGGAAATAATGTAGCTGCCTGCGATATTGATAGGTTCAGGAAAACACCACCAACCTTCTACAGGTAGCTTTAGCTGAACACTGTGCAGAGGTCGCACTACACTAACGTTTAAATAATGTAGCTGCCTGTGGTAGTGATAGGATCAGGAAAACAACACCAACCTTCTACAGGTAGCTTTAGCTGAACACTATGCAGAGGTCGCACTACACTAACTTGTAGCTTTAGCTGAACACTGTGCAGAGGTCGCACTACACTAACTTGACGCTTTAGCTGAACACTGTGCAGAGGTCACTCTACACTAACGTGTAAATAATGTAGCTGCCTGCGGTAGTGATAAGATCAGGAAAACAACACCAACCTTCTACAGGTAGGTTTAGCTGAACACTGTGCAGAGGTCGCACTACACTAACTTGTAGCTTTAGCTGAACACTGCAGAGGTCGCACTACACTAACTTGTAGCTTTAGCAGAACACTGTGCAGAGGTCGCACTACACTAACTTGGAGCTTTAGCTGAACACTGTGCAGAGGTCGCACTACACTAATGTGTAAATAATGTAGCTGCCTGCGGTAGTGATAGGATCAGGAAAACAACACCAACCTTCTACAGGTAGCTTTAGCTGAACACTGTGCAGAGGTCGCATTACACTAATGTGTAAATAATGTAGCTGCCTGCGGTAGTGATAGGATCAGGAAAACAACACCAACCTTCTACAGGTAGCTTTAGCTGAACACTGTGCAGAGTTTGCACTACACTAACTTGTAGCTTTAGCTGAACACTGTGCAGAGGTCGCACTACACTAACGTGTAAATAATGTAGCTGCCTGCGGTAGTGATAGGATCAGGAAAACACCACCAACCTTCTAAAGGTAGCTTTAGCTGAACACTGCAGAGGTCGCACTACACTAACTTGTAGCTTTAGCTGAACACTATGCAGAGGTCGCAGTACATTAACTTGTAGCTTTAGCTGAACACTGTGCAGAGGTCGCACTACACTAACTTGGAGCTTTAGCTGAATACTGTGCAGAGGTCGCATTACACTAGCTTGTAGCTTTAGCTGAACACTGTGCAGAGGACCCACTACACTAATGTTTAAATAATGTAGCTGCCTGTGGTAGTGATAGGATCAGGAAAACACCACCAACCTTCTACAGGTAGCTTTAGCTGAACACTGTGCAGAGGTCGCACTACACTAACTTGTAGCTTTAGCTGAACACTATGCAGAGGTCGCACTACACTAACTTGTAGCTTTAGCTGAACACTGTGCAGAGGTCGCACTACACAAACTTGCAGCTTTAGCTGAACACTGTGCAGAGGACGCACTACACTAACATTTAAATAATGTAGCTGCCTGTGGTAGTGATAGGATCAGGAAAACACCACTAACCTTCTACAGGTAGCTTTAGCTGAACAATATGCTGAGGTCGCACTACACTAACTTGTAGCTTTAGCTGAACACTGTGCAGAGGTCGCACTACACTAACTTGACGCTTTAGCTGAACACTGTGCAGAGGTCACTCTACACTAACGTGTAAATAATGTAGCTGCCTGCGGTAGTGACAGGATCAGGAAAATACCACCAACCTTCTACAGGTAGCTTTAGCTGAACACTGTGCAGAGGTCGCACTACACTAACTTGTAGCTTTAGCTGAACACTATGCAGAGGTCGCACTACACTAACTTGTAGCTTTAGCTGAACACTGTGCAGAGGTCGCACTACACAAACTTGCAGCTTTAGCTGAACACTGTGCAGAGGACGCACTACACTAACATTTAAATAATGTAGCTGCCTGTGGTAGTGATAGGATCAGGAAAACACCACTAACCTTCTACAGGTAGCTTTAGCTGAACACTATGCAGAGGTCGCACTACACTAACTTGTAGCTTTAGCTGAACACTGTGCAGAGGTCGCACTACACTAACTTGACGCTTTAGCTGAACACTGTGCAGTGGTCACTCTACACTAACGTGTAAATAATGTAGCTGCCTGCGGTAGTGACAGGATCAGGAAAATACCACCAACCTTCTACAGGTAGCTTTAGCTGAACACTGTGCAGAGGTCGCACTACACTAACTTGTAGCTTTAGCTGAACACTATGCAGAGGTCGCACTACACTAACTTGTAGCTTTAGCTGAACACTGTGCAGAGGTCGCACTACACAAACTTGCAGCTTTAGCTGAACACTGTGCAGAGGTCGCATTACACTAACTTGTAGCTTTAGCTGAACACTGTGCAGAGGACGCACTACACTAACGTGGAAATAATGTAGCTGCCTGCGGTAGTGATAGGATCAGGAAAACACCACCAACCTTCTACAGGTAGCTTTAGCTGAACACTGTGCAGAGGTCGCACTACACTAACTTGTAGCTTTAGCTGAACACTGTGCAGAGGTCACACTACACTAACTTGTAGCTTTAGCTGAACACTGCAGAGGTCGCACTACACTAACTTGTAGATTTAGCAGAACACTGTGCAGAGGTCGCACTACACTAACTTGGAGCTTTAGCTGAACACTGTGCAGAGGTCGCACTACACTAATGTGTAAATAATGTAGCTGCCTGCGGTAGAGATAGGATCAGGAAAACAACACCAACCTTCTACAGGTAGCTTTAGCTGAACACTGTGCAGAGGTCGCATTACACTAATGTGTAAATAATGTAGCTGCCTGCGGTAATGATAGGATCAGGAAAACAACACCAACCTTCTACAGGTAGCTTTAGCTGAACACTGTGCAGAGTTTGCACTACACTAACTTGTAGCTCTAGCTGAACACTGTGCAGAGGTCGCACTACACTAACGTGTAAATAATGTAGCTGCCTGCGGTAGTGATAGGATCAGGAAAACACCACCAACCTTCTACAGGTAGCTTTAGCTGAACACTGTGCAGAGGTCACACTACACTAACTTGTAGCTTTAGCAGAACACTGTGCAGAGGTCGCACTACACTAACTTGTAGCTTTAGCTGAACACTGTGCAGAGGACGCACTACACTAATGTTTAAATAATGTAGCTGCCTGCGGTAGTGATAGGATCAGGAAAACACCACCAACCTTCTACAGGTAGCTTTAGCTGAACACTGTGCAGAGGTCACACTACACTAACGTGTAAATAATGTAGCTGCCTGTGGTAGTGATAGGATCAGGAAAACACCACCAACCTTCTACAGGGAGCTTTAGCTGAACACTGTGCAGAGGTCGCACTACACTAACTTGTAGCTTTAGCTGAACACTGTGCAGAGGTCGCACTACACAAACTTGCAGCTTTAGCTGAACATTGTGCAGAGGTCGCATTACACTAACTTGTAGCTTTAGCTGAACACTGTGCAGAGGACGCACTACAGTAACGTGGAAATAATGTAGCTGCCTGCAGTAGTGATAGGATCAGGAAAACACAACCAACCTTCTACAGGTAGCTTTAGCTGAACACTGTGCAGAAGTCGCACTACACTAACTTGTAGCTTTAGCTGAACACTGTGCAGAGGTCGCACTACACTAACTTGTACCTTTAGCTGAACGCTGTGCAGAGGACGCACTACACTAACATTTAAATAATGTAGCTGCCTGCAGTAGTGATAGGATCAGGAAAACACCACTAACCTTCTACAGGTAGCTTTAGCTGAACAATATGCAGAGGTCACACTACACTAACGTGGAAATAATGTAGCTGCCTGCGATATTGATAGGTTCAGGAAAACACCACCAACCTTCTACAGGTAGCTTTAGCTGAACACTGTGCAGAGGTCGCACTACACTAACGTTTAAATAATGTAGCTGCCTGTGGTAGTGATAGGATCAGGAAAACAACACCAACCTTCTACAGGTAGCTTTAGCTGAACACTATGCAGAGGTCGCACTACACTAACTTGTAGCTTTAGCTGAACACTGTGCAGAGGTCGCACTACACTAACTTGACGCTTTAGCTGAACACTGTGCAGAGGTCACTCTACACTAACGTGTAAATAATGTAGCTGCCTGCGGTAGTGATAAGATCAGGAAAACAACACCAACCTTCTACAGGTAGGTTTAGCTGAACACTGTGCAGAGGTCGCACTACACTAACTTGTAGCTTTAGCTGAACACTGCAGAGGTCGCACTACACTAACTTGTAGCTTTAGCAGAACACTTTGCAGAGGTCGCACTACACTAACTTGGAGCTTTAGCTGAACACTGTGCAGAGGTCGCACTACACTAATGTGTAAATAATGTAGCTGCCTGCGGTAGTGATAGGATCAGGAAAACAACACCAACCTTCTACAGGTAGCTTTAGCTGAACACTGTGCAGAGGTCGCATTACACTAATGTGTAAATAATGTAGCTGCCTGCGGTAGTGATAGGATCAGGAAAACAACACCAACCTTCTACAGGTAGCTTTAGCTGAACACTGTGCAGAGTTTGCACTACACTAACTTGTAGCTTTAGCTGAACACTGTGCAGAGGTCGCACTACACTAACGTGTAAATAATGTAGCTGCCTGCGGTAGTGATAGGATCAGGAAAACACCACCAACCTTCTAAAGGTAGCTTTAGCTGAACACTGTGCAGAGGTCGCACTACACTAACTTGTAGCTTTAGCTGAACACTATGCAGAGGTCGCAGTACATTAACTTGTAGCTTTAGCTGAACACTGTGCAGAGGTCGCACTACACTAACTTGGAGCTTTAGCTGAATACTGTGCAGAGGTCGCATTACACTAGCTTGTAGCTTTAGCTGAACACTGTGCAGAGGACCCACTACACTAATGTTTAAATAATGTAGCTGCCTGTGGTAGTGATAGGATCAGGAAAACACCACCAACCTTCTACAGGTAGCTTTAGCTGAACACTGTGCAGAGGTCACACTACACTAACGTGTAAATAATGTAGCTGCCTGCGGTAGTGATAGGATCAGGAAAACACCACCAAACTTCTACAGGTAGCTTTAGCTGAACACTGTGCAGAGGTCGCACTACACTAACTTGTAGCTTTAGCTGAACACTATGCAGAGGTCGCACTACACTAACTTGTAGCTTTAGCTGAACACTGTGCAGAGGTCGCACTACACAAACTTGCAGCTTTAGCTGAACACTGTGCAGAGGACGCACTACACTAACATTTAAATAATGTAGCTGCCTGTGGTAGTGATAGGATCAGGAAAACACCACTAACCTTCTACAGGTAGCTTTAGCTGAACAATATGCAGAGGTCGCACTACACTAACTTGTAGCTTTAGCTGAACACTGTGCAGAGGTCGCACTACACTAACTTGACGCTTTAGCTGAACACTGTGCAGAGGTCACTCTACACTAACGTGTAAATAATGTAGCTGCCTGCGGTAGTGACAGGATCAGGAAAATACCACCAACCTTCTACAGGTAGCTTTAGCTGAACACTGTGCAGAGGTCGCACTACACTAACTTGTAGCTTTAGCTGAACACTATGCAGAGGTCGCACTACACTAACTTGTAGCTTTAGCTGAACACTGTGCAGAGGTCGCACTACACAAACTTGCAGCTTTAGCTGAACACTGTGCAGAGGACGCACTACACTAACATTTAAATAATGTAGCTGCCTGTGGTAGTGATAGGATCAGGAAAACACCACTAACCTTCTACAGGTAGCTTTAGCTGAACACTATGCAGAGGTCGCACTACACTAACTTGTAGCTTTAGCTGAACACTGTGCAGAGGTCGCACTACACTAACTTGACGCTTTAGCTGAACACTGTGCAGAGGTCACTCTACACTAACGTGTAAATAATGTAGCTGCCTGCGGTAGTGACAGGATCAGGAAAATACCACCAACCTTCTACAGGTAGCTTTAGCTGAACACTGTGCAGAGGTCGCACTACACTAACTTGTAGCTTTAGCTGAACACTATGCAGAGGTCGCACTACACTAACTTGTAGCTTTAGCTGAACACTGTGCAGAGGTCGCACTACACAAACTTGCAGCTTTAGCTGAACACTGTGCAGAGGTCGCATTACACTAACTTGTAGCTTTAGCTGAACACTGTGAAGAGGACGCACTACACTAACGTGGAAATAATGTAGCTGCCTGCGGTAGTGATAGGATCAGGAAAACACCACCAACCTTCTACAGGTAGCTTTAGCTGAACACTGTGCAGAGGTCGCACTACACTAACTTGTAGCTTTAGCTGAACACTGTGCAGAGGTCGCACTACACTAACTTGTAGCTTTAGCTGAACACTGCAGAGGTCGCACTACACTAACTTGTAGATTTAGCAGAACACTGTGCAGAGGTCGCACTACACTAACTTGGAGCTTTAGCTGAACACTGTGCAGAGGTCGCACTACACTAATGTGTAAATAATGTAGCTGCCTGCGGTAGAGATAGGATCAGAAAAACAACACCAACCTTCTACAGGTAGCTTTAGCTGAACACTGTGCAGAGGTCGCATTACACTAATGTGTAAATAATGTAGCTGCCTGCGGTAATGATAGGATCAGGAAAACAACACCAACCTTCTACAGGTAGCTTTAGCTGAACACTGTGCAGAGTTTGCACTACACTAACTTGTAGCTCTAGCTGAACACTGTGCAGAGGTCGCACTACACTAACGTGTAAATAATGTAGCTGCCTGCGGTAGTGATAGGATCAGGAAAACACCACCAACCTTCTACAGGTAGCTTTAGCTGAACACTGTGCAGAGGTCACACTACACTAACTTGTAGCTTTAGCTGAACACTGTGCAGAGGACGCACTACACTAATGTTTAAATAATGTAGCTGCCTGCGGTAGTGATAGGATCAGGAAAACACCACCAACCTTCTACAGGTAGCTTTAGCTGAACACTGTGCAGAGGTCACACTACACTAACGTGTAAATAATGTAGCTGCCTGTGGTAGTGATAGGATCAGGAAAACACCACCAACCTTCTACAGGGAGCTTTAGCTGAACACTGTGCAGAGGTCGCACTACACTAACTTGTAGCTTTAGCTGAACACTGTGCAGAGGTCGCACTACACAAACTTGCAGCTTTAGCTGAACATTGTGCAGAGGTCGCATTACACTAACTTGTAGCTTTAGCTGAACACTGTGCAGAGGACGCACTACAGTAACGTGGAAATAATGTAGCTGCCTGCAGTAGTGATAGGATCAGGAAAACACAACCAACCTTCTACAGGTAGCTTTAGCTGAACACTGTGCAGAGGTCGCACTACACTAACTTGTAGCTTTAGCTGAACACTGTGCAGAGGTCGCACTACACTAACTTGTACCTTTAGCTGAACGCTGTGCAGAGGACGCACTACACTAACATTTAAGTAATGTAGCTGCCTGCAGTAGTGATAGGATTAGGAAAACACCACTAACCTTCTACAGGTAGCTTTAGCTGAACAATGTGCAGAGGTCACACTACACTAACGTGGAAATAATGTAGCTGCCTGCGGTAGTGATAGGATCAGGAAAACACCACCAAACTTCTACAGGTAGCTTTAGCTGAACACTGTGCAGAGGTCGCACTACACTAACGTGTAAATAATGCAGCTGCCTGCGATATTGATAGGTTCAGGAAAACACCACCAACCTTCTACAGGTAGCTTTAGCTGAACACTGTGCAGAGGTCTCACTACACTAACGTTTAAATAATTTAGCTGCCTGTGGTAGTGATAGGATCAGGAAAACAACACCAACCTTCTACAGGTAGCTTTAGCTGAACACTATGCAGAGGTCGCACTACACTAACTTGTAGCTTTAGCTGAACACTGTGCAGGGGTCGCACTACACTAACTTGACGCTTTAGCTGAACACTGTGCAGAGGTCACTCTACACTAACGTGTAAATAATGTAGCTGCCTGCGGTAGTGATAAGATCAGGAAAACAACACCAACCTTCTACAGGTAGGTTTAGCTGAACACTGTGCAGAGGTCGCACTACACTAACTTGTAGCTTTAGCTGAACACTGCAGAGGTCGCACTACACTAACTTGTAGCTTTAGCAGAACACTGTGCAGAGGTCGCACTACACTAACTTGGAGCTTTAGCTGAACACTGTGCAGAGGTCGCACTACACTAATGTGTAAATAATGTAGCTGCCTGCGGTAGTGATAGGATCAGGAAAACAACACCAACCTTCTACAGGTAGCTTTAGCTGAACACTGTGCAGAGGTCGCATTACACTAATGTGTAAATAATGTAGCTGCCTGCGGTAGTGATAGGATCAGGAAAACAACACCAACCTTCTACAGGTAGCTTTAGCTGAACACTGTGCAGAGTTTGCACTACACTAACTTGTAGCTTTAGCTGAACACTGTGCAGAGGTCGCACTACACTAACGTGTAAATAATGTAGCTGGCTGCGGTAGTGATAGGATCAGGAAAACACCACCAACCTTCTAAAGGTAGCTTTAGCTGAACACTGTGCAGAGGTCGCACTACACTAACTTGTAGCTTTAGCTGAACACTATGCAGAGGTCGCACTACATTAACTTGTAGCTTTAGCTGAACACTGTGCAGAGGTCGCACTACACTAACTTGGAGCTTTAGCTGAATACTGTGCAGAGGTCGCATTACACTAGCTTGTAGCTTTAGCTGAACACTGTGCAGAGGACCCACTACACTAATGTTTAAATAATGTAACTGCCTGTGGTAGTGATAGGATCAGGAAAACACCACCAACCTTCTACAGGTAGCTTTAGCTGAACACTGTGCAGAGGTCACACTACACTAACGTGTAAATAATGTAGCTGCCTGCGGTAGTGATAGGATCAGGAAAACACCACCAAACTTCTACAGGTAGCTTTAGCTGAACACTGTGCAGAGGTCGCACTACACTAACTTGTAGCTTTAGCTGAACACTATGCAGAGGTCGCACTACACTAACTTGTAGCTTTAGCTGAACACTGTGCAGAGGTCGCACTACACAAACTTGCAGCTTTAGCTGAACACTGTGCAGAGGACGCACTACACTAACATTTAAATAATGTAGCTGCCTGTGGTAGTGATAGGATCAGGAAAACACCACTAACCTTCTACAGGTAGCTTTAGCTGAACAATATGCAGAGGTCACACTACACTAACGTGGAAATAATGTAGCTGCCTGCGATATTGATAGATTCAGGAAAACACCACCAACCTTCTACAGGTAGCTTTAGCTGAACACTGTGCAGAGGTCGCACTACACTAACATTTAAATAATGTAGCTGCCTGTGGTAGTGATAGGATCAGGAAAACAACACCAACCTTCTACAGGTAGCTTTAGCTGAACACTATGCAGAGGTCGCACTACACTAACTTGTAGCTTTAGCTGAACACTGTGCAGAGGTCACTCTACACTAACGTGTAAATAATGTAGCTGCCTGCGGTAGTGATAAGATCAGGAAAACAACACCAACCTTCTACAGGTAGGTTTAGCTGAACACTGTGCAGAGGTCGCACTACACTAACTTGTAGCTTTAGCTGAACACAGCAGAGGTCGAACTACACTAACTTGTAGCTTTAGCAGAACACTGTGCAGAGGTCGCACTACACTAACTTGGAGCTTTAGCTGAACACTGTGCAAAGGTCGCACTACACTAATGTGTAAATAATGTAGCTGCCTGCGGTAGTGATAGGATCAGGAAAACAACACCAACCTTCTACAGGTAGCTTTAGCTGAACACTGTGCAGAGGTCGCATTACACTAATGTGTAAATAATGTAGCTGCCTGCGGTAGTGATAGGATCAGGAAAACAACACCAACCTTCTAAAGGTAGCTTTAGCTGAACACTGTGCAGAGTTTGCACTACACTAACTTGTAGCTTTAGCTGAACACTGTGCAGAGGTCGCACTACACTAACGTGTAAATAATGTAGTTGCCTGCGGTAGTGATAGGATCAGGAAAACACCACCAACCTTCTAAAGGTAGCTTTAGCTGAACACTGTGCAGAGGTCACACTACACTAACTTGTAGCTTTAGCTGAACACTATGCAGAGGTCGCAGTACATTAACTTGTAGCTTTAGCTGAACACTGTGCAGAGGTCGCATTACACTAAGTTGGAGCTTTAGCTGAATACTGTGCAGAGGTCGCATTACACTAGCTTGTAGCTTTAGCTGAACACTGTGCAGAGGACCCACTACACTAATGTTTAAATAATGTAGCTGCCTGTGGTAGTGATAGGATCAGGAAAACACCACCAACCTTCTACAGGTAGCTTTAGCTGAACACTGTGCAGAGGTCACACTATACTAACGTGTAAATAATGTAGCTGCCTGCGGTAGTGATAGGATCAGGAAAACACCACCAAACTTCTACAGGTAGCTTTAGCTGAACACTGTGCAGAGGTCGCACTACACTAACTTGTAGCTTTAGCTGAACACTATGCAGAGGTCGCACTACACTAACTTGCAGCTTTAGCTGAACACTGTGCAGAGGACGCACTACACTAACATTTAAATAATGTAGCTGCCTGTGGTAGTGATAGGATCAGGAAAACACCACTAACCTTCTACAGGTAGCTTTAGCTGAACAATATGCAGAGGTCGCACTACACTAACTTGTAGCTTTAGCTGAACACTGTGCAGAGGTCGCACTACACTAACTTGACGCTTTAGCTGAACACTGTGCAGAGGTCACTCTACACTAACGTGTAAATAATGTAGCTGCCTGCGGTAGTGACAGGATCAGGAAAATACCACCAACCTTCTACAGGTAGCTTTAGCTGTACACTGTGCAGAGGTCGCACTACACTAACTTGTAGCTTTAGCTGAACACTATGCAGAGGTCGCACTACACTAACTTGTAGCTTTAGCTGAACACTGTGCAGAGGTCGCACTACACAAACTTGCAGCTTTAGCTGAACACTGTGCAGAGGACGCACTACACTAACATTTAAATAATGTAGCTGCCTGTGGTAGTGATAGGATCAGGAAAACACCACTAACCTTCTACAGGTAGCTTTAGCTGAACACTGTGCAGAGGTCGCACTACACTAACGTTTAAATAATGTAGCTGCCTGTGGTAGTGATAGGATCAGGAAAACAACACCAACCTTCTACATTTAGCTTTAGCTGAACACTATGCAGAGGTCGCACTACACTAACTTGTAGCTTTAGCTGAACACTGTGCAGAGGTCGCACTACACTAACTTGACGCTTTAGCTGAACACTGTGCAGAGGTCACTCTACACTAACGTGTAAATAATGTAGCTGCCTGCGGTAGTGATAAGATCAGGAAAACAACACCAACCTTCTACAGGTAGGTTTAGCTGAACACTGTGCAGAGGTCGCACTACACTAACTTGTAGCTTTAGCTGAACACTGCAGAGGTCGCACTACACTAACTTGTAGCTTTAGCAGAACACTGTGCAGAGGTCGCACTACACTAACTTGGAGCTTTAGCTGAACACTGTGCAGAGGTCGCACTACACTAATGTGTAAATAATGTAGCTGCCTGCGGTAGTGATAGGATCAGGAAAACAACACCAACCTTCTACAGGTAGCTTTAGCTGAACACTGTGCAGAGGTCGCATTACACTAATGTGTAAATAATGTAGCTGCCTGCGGTAGTGATAGGATCAGGAAAACAACACCAACCTTCTACAGGTAGCTTTAGCTGAACACTGTGCAGAGTTTGCACTACACTAACTTGTAGCTTTAGCTGAACACTGTGCAGAGGTCGCACTACACTAACGTGTAAATAATGTAGCTGCCTGCGGTAGTGATAGGATCAGGAAAACACCACCAACCTTCTAAAGGTAGCTTTAGCTGAACACTGTGCAGAGGTCGCACTACACTAACTTGTAGCTTTAGCTGAACACTATGCAGAGGTCGCACTACATTAACTTGTAGCTTTAGCTGAACACTGTGCAGAGGTCGCTCTACACTAACTTGGAGCTTTAGCTGAATACTGTGCAGAGGTCGCATTACACTAGCTTGTAGCTTTAGCTGAACACTGTGCAGAGGACCCACTACACTAATGTTTAAATAATGTAGCTGCCTGTGGTAGTGATAGGATCAGGAAAACACCACCAACCTTCTACAGGTAGCTTTAGCTGAACACTGTGCAGAGGTCACACTACACTAACGTGTAAATAATGTAGCTGCCTGCGGTAGTGATAGGATCAGGAAAACACCACCAAACTTCTACAGGTAGCTTTAGCTGAACACTGTGCAGAGGTCGCACTACACTAACTTGTAGCTTTAGCTGAACACTATGCAGAGGTCGCACTACACTAACTTGTAGCTTTAGCTGAACACTGTGCAGAGGTCGCACTACACAAACTTGCAGCTTTAGCTGAACACTGTGCAGAGGACGCACTACACTAACATTTAAATAATGTAGCTGCCTGTGGTAGTGATAGGATCAGGAAAACACCACTAACCTTCTACAGGTAGCTTTAGCTGAACAATATGCAGAGGTCACACTACACTAACGTGGAAATAATGTAGCTGCCTGCGATATTGATAGGTTCAGGAAAACACCACCAACCTTCTACAGGTAGCTTTAGCTGAACACTGTGCAGAGGACGCACTACACTAACATTTAAATAATGTAGCTGCCTGTGGTAGTGATAGCATCAGGAAAACAACACCAACCTTCTACAGGTAGCTTTAGCTGAACACTATGCAGAGGTCGCACTACACTAACTTGTAGCTTTAGCTGAACACTGTGCAGAGGTCGCACTACACTAACTTGACGCTTTAGCTGAACACTGTGCAGAGGTCACTCTACACTAACGTTTAAATAATGTAGCTGCCTGCGGTAGTGATAAGATCAGGAAAACAACACCAACCTTCTACAGGTAGGTTTAGCTGAACACTGTGCAGAGGTCGCACTACACTAACTTGTAGCTTTAGCTGAACACTGCAGAGGTCGCAATACACTAACTTGTAGCTTTAGCAGAACACTGTGCAGAGGTCGCACTACACTAACTTGGAGCTTTAGCTGAACACTGTGCAGAGGTCGCACTACACTAATGTGTAAATAATGTAGCTGCCTGCGGTAGTGATAGGATCAGGAAAACAACACCAACCTTCTACAGGTAGCTTTAGCTGAACACTGTGCAGAGGTCGCATTACACTAATGTGTAAATAATGTAGCTGCCTGCGGTAGTGATAGGATCAGGAAAACAACACCAACCTTCTACAGGTAGCTTTAGCTGAACACTGTGCAGAGTTTGCACTACACTAACTTGTAGCTTTAGCTGAACACTGTGCAGAGGTCGCACTACACTAACGTGTAAATAATGTAGCTGCCTGCGGTAGTGATAGGATCAGGAAAACACCACCAACCTTCTAAAGGTAGCTTTAGCTGAACACTGTGCAGAGGTCGCACTACACTAACTTGTAGCTTTAGCTGAACACTATGCAGAGGTCGCAGTACATTAACTTGTAGCTTTAGCTGAACACTGTGCAGAGGTCGCACTACACTAAGTTGGAGCTTTAGCTGAAAACTGTGCAGAGGTCGCATTACACTAGCTTGTAGCTTTAGCTGAACACTGTGCAGAGGACCCACTACACTAATGTTTAAATAATGTAGCTGCCTGTGGTAGTGATAGGATCAGGAAAACACCACCAACCTTCTACAGGTAGCTTTAGCTGAACACTGTGCAGAGGTCACACTACACTAACGTGTAAATAATGTAGCTGCCTGCGGTAGTGATAGGATCAGGAAAACACCACCAAACTTCTACAGGTAGCTTTAGCTGAACACTGTGCAGAGGTCGCACTACACTAACTTGTAGCTTTAGCTGAACACTATGCAGAGGTCGCACTACACTAACTTGTAGCTTTAGCTGAACACTGTGCAGAGGTCGCACTACACAAACTTGCAGCTTTAGCTGAACACTGTGCAGAGGACGCACTACACTAACATTTAAATAATGTAGCTGCCTGTGGTAGTGATAGGATCAGGAAAACACCACTAACCTTCTACAGGTAGCTTTAGCTGAACAATATGCAGAGGTCGCACTACACTAACTTGTAGCTTTAACTGAACACTGTGCAGAGGTCGCACTACACTAACTTGACGCTTTAGCTGAACACTGTGCAGAGGTCACTCTATACTAACGTGTAAATAATGTAGCTGCCTGCGGTAGTGACAGGATCAGGAAAATACCACCAACCTTCTACAGGTAGCTTTAGCTGAACACTGTGCAGAGGTCGCACTACACTAACTTGTAGCTTTAGCTGAACACTGTGCAGAGGTCGCACTACACAAACTTGCAGCTTTAGCTGAACACTGTGCAGAGGACGCACTACACTAACATTTAAATAATGTAGCTGCCTGTGGTAGTGATAGGATCAGGAAAACACCACTAACCTTCTACAGGTAGCTTTAGCTGAACACTATGCAGAGGTCGCACTACACTAACTTGTAGCTTTAGCTGAACACTGTGCAGAGGTCGCACTACACTAACTTGACGCTTTAGCTGAACACTGTGCAGAGGTCACTCTACACTAACGTGTAAATAATGTAGCTGCCTGCGGTAGTGACAGAATCAGGAAAATACCACCAACCTTCTACAGGTAGCTTTAGCTGAACACTGTGCAGAGGTCGCACTACACTAACTTGTAGCTTTAGCTGAACACTATGCAGAGGTCGCACTACACTAACTTGTAGCTTTAGCTGAACACTGTGCAGAGGTCGCACTACACAAACTTGCAGCTTTAGCTGAACACTGTGCAGAGGTTGCATTACACTAACTTGTAGCTTTAACTGAACACTGTGCAGAGGACGCACTACACTAACCTGGAAATAATGTAGCTGCCTGCGGTAGTGATAGGATCAGGAAAACACCACCAACCTTCTACAGGTAGCTTTAGCTGAACACTGTGCAGAGGTCGCACTACACTAACTTGTAGCTTTAGCTGAACACTGTGCAGAGGTCGCACTACACTAACTTGTAGCTTTAGCTGAACACTGTGCAGAGGTCGCACTACACTAACTTGTAGATTTAGCAGAACACTGTGCAGAGGTCGCACTACACTAACTTGGAGCTTTAGCTGAACACTGTGCAGAGGTCGCACTACACTAATGTGTAAATAATGTAGCTGCCTGCGGTAGAGATAGGATCAGGAAAACAACACCAACCTTCTACAGGTAGCTTTAGCTGAACACTGTGCAGAGGTCGCATTACAGTAATGTGTAAATAATGTAGCTGCCTGTGGTAGTGATAGGATCAGGAAAACAACACCAACCTTCTACAGGGAGCTTTAGCTGAACACTGTGCAGAGGTCGCACTACACTAACTTGTAGCTTTAGCTGAACACTGTGCAGAGGTCGCACTACACAAACTTGCAGCTTTAGCTGAACATTGTGCTGAGGTCGCATTACACTAACTTGTAGCTTTAGCTGAACACTGTGCAGAGGACGCACTACAGTAACGTGGAAATAATGTAGCTGCCTGCAGTAGTGATAGGATCAGGAAAACACAACCAACCTTCTACAGGTAGCTTTAGCTGAACGCTGTGCAGAGGTCGCACTACACTAACTTGTAGCTTTAGCTGAACACTGTGCAGAGGTCGCACTACATTAACTTGTAGCTTTATCTGAACACTGTGCAGAGGTCGCATTACACTAACTTGTAGCTTTAGCTGAACACTGTGCAGAGGATGCACTACAGTAACGTGGAAATAATGTAGCTGCCTGCAGTAGTGATAGGATCAGGAAAACACCACCAACCTTCTACAGGTAGCATTTTGCTGAACACTGTGCAGAGGTCGCACTACACTAACTTGTAGCTTTAGCTGAACACTGTGCAGAGGTCGCACTACACTAACTTGTAGCTTTAGCTGAACATTGTGCAGAGGTCGCATTACACTAACTTGTAGCTTTAGCTGAACACTGTGCAGAGGTCGCACTACACTAACTTGGAGCTTTAGCTGAACACTGTGCAGAGGTCGCACTACACTAACTTGTAGCTTTAGCTAAACACTGTGCATAGGATGCACTACACTAACGTTTAAATAATGTAGCTGCCTGCGGTAGTGATAGGATCAGGAAAACACCTCCAACCTTCTACAGGTAGCTTTAGCTGAACACTGTGCAGAGGTCGCACTACACTAACTTGTAGCTTTACCTGAACACTGTGCAGAGGTCACACTACACTAATGTGTAATTAATGTAGCTGCCTGCGGTGATAGGATCAGGAAAACACCACCAACCTTCTACAAGTAGCTTTAGTTGAACACTGTATAGAGGTCGCAATACACTAACGTGTAAATAATGTAGCTGCCTGCGGTAGTGATAGGATCAGGAAAACATCACCAACCTTCTACAGGTAGCTTTGGCTGAACACTGTGCAGAGGTCGCACTACACTAACTTGTAGCTTTAGCTGAACACTGTGCAGAGGTCGCACTACACTAACTTATAGCTTTAGCTGAACACTGTGCAGAGGTCGCTCTACTCTAACTTGTAGCTTTAGCTAAACACTGTGCAGAGGACGCACTACACTAACATTTAAATAATATAGCTGCCTGCGGTAGTGATAGGATGAGGAAAACACCACCAACCTTCCACAGGTAGCTTTAGCTGAACAATGTGCAGAGGTCGCACTACACTAACTTGTAGCTTTAGCTGAACACTGGGCAGAGGTTGCACTACACTAACTTGGAGCTTTAGCTGAACACTGTGAAGAGGTCGCACTACACTAACTTGTAGTTTTAGCTGAACACTGTGCAGAGGTCGCACTACACTAACTTGTAGCTTTAGCTGAACACTGTGCAGAGGTCGCACTACACTAACTTGTAGCTTTAGCTGAACACTGTGCTGAGGTCGCACTACACTAACTCGTAGCTTTAGCTAAACACTGTGCATAGGATGCACTACACTAACATTTAAATAATGTAGCTGCCTGTGGTAGTGATGGGATCAGGAAAACACCACCAACCTTCTACAGGTAGCTTTAGCTGAACACTGTGCAGAGGTCGCACTACACTAACTTGTAGCTTTACCTGAACACTGTGCAGAGGTCACACTACACTAACTTGTAGCTTTAGCTGAACACTGTGCAGAGGTCGCACTACAGTAACTTGCAGCTTTAGCTAAAAACAGTGCAGAGGACGCACTACACTAACGTTTAAATAATGTAGCTGCCTGCGGTAGTGATAGGATCAGGAAAACACCACCAACCTTCTACAGGTAGCTTTAGTTGAACACTGTACAGAGGTCGCAATACACTAACGTGTAAATAATGTAGCTGCCTGCGGTAGTGATAGGATCAGGAAAACATCACCAACCTTCTACAGGTAGCTTTAGCTGAACACTGTGCAGAGGTAGCACTACACTAACTTGTAGCTTTAGCTGAACACTGTGCAGAGGTCGCACTACACTAACTTGTAGCTCTAGCTGAACACTGCGCAGGGGTGGCACTACACTAACTTGTAGCTTTAGCTGAACACTGTGCAGAGGATGCCGTACACTAACATTTAAATAATGTAGCTGCCTGCGGTAGTGATGGGATCAGGAAAACACCACCAAAATTCTACAGGTAGCTTTAGCTGAACACTGTGCAGAGGTCGCACTACACTAACTTGTAGCTTTACCTGAACACTGTGCAGAGGTCACACTACACTAACTTGTAGCTTTAGCTGAACACTGTGCAGAGGTCGCACTACACTAACTTGTAGCTTTAGCTGAACACTGTGCAGAGGACGCACTACACTAACGTTTAAATAATGTAGCAGCCTGCGGTAGTAATAGGATCAGGAAAACACCACCAACCTTCTACAGGTAGATTTAGCTGAACACTGTGCAGAGGTCGCACTACACTAACGTGGAAATAATGTAGCTGCCTGCGGTAGTGATAGGATCAGGAAAACACCACCAACCTTCTACAGGTAGCTTTAGCTGAAAACTGTTCAGAGGTCGCACTACACTAACGTGTAAATAATGTAGCTGTTTGTGGTAGTGATAGGATCAGGAAAACAACACCAACCTTCTACAGGTAGCTTTAGCTGAACACTGTGCAGAGGTCGCACTACACTAACTTGTAGCTTTAGCTGAACACTGTGCAGAGGTCGCACTACACTAACTTGTAGCTTTAGCTAAACACTGTGCAGAGGACGCACTACACTAACATTTAAATAATGTAGCTGCCTGCGGTAGTGAAAGGATCAGGAAAACACCACCAACCTTCTACAGGTAGCTTTAGCTGAACACTGTGCAGAGGTCGCACTACACTAACTTGTAGCTTTACCTGAACACTGTGCAGAGCTCACACTACACTAACTTGTAGCTTTAGCTGAACACTGTGCAGAGGTCGCACTACAGTAACTTGTAGCTTTAGCTGAACACTGTGCAGAGGATGCACTACACTAAAGTTTAAATAATGTAGCTGCCTGCGGTAATGATAGGATCAGGAAAACACCACTAACCTTCTACAGGTAGCTTTAGCTGAACACTGTGCAAAGGTCGCACTACACTAACATGGAACTAATGTAGCTGCCTGTGATAGTGATAGGATCAGGAAAACACCACCAACCTTCTACAGGTAGCTTTAGCTGAACACTGTTCAGAGGTCGCACTACACTAATGTGTAATTAATGTAGCTGCCTGCGGTGATAGGATCAGGAAAACACCACCAACCTTCTACAAGTAGCTTTAGTTGAACACTGTATAGAGGTCGCAATACACTAACGTGTAAATAATGTAGCTGCCTGCGGTAGTGATAGGATCAGGAAAACATCACCAACCTTCTACAGGTAGCTTTGGCTGAACACTGTGCAGAGGTCGCACTACACTAACTTGTAGCTTTAGCTGAACACTGTGCAGAGGTCGCACTACACTAACTTATAGCTTTAGCTGAACACTGTGCAGAGGTCGCTCTACTCTAACTTGTAGCTTTAGCTAAACACTGTGCAGAGGACGCACTACACTAACATTTAAATAATGTAGCTGCCTGCGGTAGTGATAGGATGAGGAAAACACCACCAACCTTCCACAGGTAGCTTTAGCTGAACACTGTGCAGAGGTCGCACTACACTAACTTGTAGCTTTAGCTGAACACTGGGCAGAGGTTGCACTACTCTAACTTGGAGCTTTAGCTGAACACTGTGCAGAGGTCGCACTACACTAACTTGTAGCTTTAGCTGAACACTGTGCAGAGGTCGCACTACACTAACTTGTAGCTTTAGCTGAACACTGTGCAGAGGTCGCACTACACTAACTTGTAGCTTTAGCTGAACACTGTGCTGAGGTCGCACTACACTAACTCGTAGCTTTAGCTAAACACTGTGCATAGGATGCACTACACTAACATTTAAATAATGTAGCTGCCTGTGGTAGTGATGGGATCAGGAAAACACCACCAACCTTCTACAGGTAGCTTTAGGTGAACACTGTGCAGAGGTCGCACTACACTAACTTGTAGCTTTACCTGAACACTGTGCAGAGGTCACACTACACTAACTTGTAGCTTTAGCTGAACACTGTGCAGAGGTCGCACTACAGTAACTTGCAGCTTTAGCTAAAAACAGTGCAGAGGACGCACTACACTAACGTTTAAATAATGTAGCTGCCTGCGGTAGTGATAGGATCAGGAAAACACCACCAACCTTCTACAGGTAGCTTTAGTTGAACACTGTACAGAGGTCGCAATACACTAACGTGTAAATAATGTAGCTGCCTGCGGTAGTGATAGAATCAGGAAAACATCACCAACCTTCTACAGGTAGCTTTAGCTGAACACTGTGCAGAGGTAGCACTACACTAACTTGTAGCTTTAGCTGAACACTGTGCAGAGGTCGCACTACACTAACTTGTAGCTCTAGCTGAACACTGCGCAGGGGTGGCACTACACTAACTTGTAGCTTTAGCTGAACACTGTGCAGAGGATGCACTACACTAAAGTTTAAATAATGTAGCTGCCTGCGGTAATGATAGGATCAGGAAAACACCACTAACCTTCTACAGGTAGCTTTAGCTGAACACTGTGCAGATGTCGCACTACACTAACTTGTAGCTTTACCTGAACACTGTGCAGAGGTCACACTACACTAACTTGTAGCTTTAGCTGAACACTGTGCAGAGGTCGCACTACACTAACTTGTAGCTTTAGCTGAACACTGTGCAGAGGACGCACTACACTAACGTTTAAATAATGTAGCAGCCTGCGGTAGTAATAGGATCAGGAAAACACCACCAACCTTCTACAGGTAGATTTAGCTGAACACTGTGCAGAGGTCGCACTACACTAACGTGGAAATAATGTAGCTGCCTGCGGTAGTGATAGGATCAGGAAAACACCACCAACCTTCTACAGGTAGCTTTAGCTGAAAACTGTTCAGAGGTCACACTACACTAACGTGTAAATAATGTAGCTGTTTGCGGTAGTGATAGGATCAGGAAAACAACACCAACCTTCTACAGGTAGCTTTAGCTGAACACTGTGCAGAGGTCGCACTACACTAACTTGTAGCTTTAGCTGAACACTGTGCAGAGGTCGCACTACACTAACTTGTAGCTTTAGCTAAACACTGTGCAGAGGACGCACTACACTAACATTTAAATAATGTAGCTGCCTGCGGTAGTGAAAGGATCAGGAAAACACCACCAACCTTCTACAGGTAGCTTTAGCTGAACACTGTGCAGAGGTCGCACTACACTAACTTGTAGCTTTACCTGAACACTGTGCAGAGCTCACACTACACTAACTTGTAGCTTTAGCTGAACACTGTGCAGAGGTCGCACTACAGTAACTTGTAGCTTTAGCTGAACACTGTGCAGAGGATGCACTACACTAAAGTGTAAATAATGTAGCTGCCTGCGGTAATGATAGGATCAGGAAAACACCACTAACCTTCTACAGGTAGCTTTAGCTGAATACTGTGCAAAGGTCGCACTACACTAACATGGAACTAATGTAGCTTCCTGTGATAGTGATAGTATCAGGAAAACACCACCAACCTACTACAGGTAGCTTTAGCTGAACACTGTTCAGAGGTCGCACTACACTATTGTGTAATTAATGTAGCTGCCTGCGGTGATAGGATCAGGAAAACACCACCAACCTTCTACAAGTAGCTTTAGTTGAACACTGTATAGAGGTCGCAATACACTAACGTGTAAATAATGTAGCTGCCTGCGGTAGTGATAGGATCAGGAAAACATCACCAACCTTCTACAGGTAGCTTTGGCTGAACACTGTGCAGAGGTCGCACTACACTAACTTGTAGCTTTAGCTGAACACTGTGCAGAGGTCGCACTACACTAACTTATAGCTTTAGCTGAACACTGTGCAGAGGTCGCTCTACACTAACTTGTAGCTTTAGCTAAACACTGTGCAGAGGACGCACTACACTAACATTTAAATAATGTAGCTGCCTGCGGTAGTGATAGGATGAGGAAAACACCACCAACCTTCCACAGGTAGCTTTAGCTGAACACTGTGCAGAGGTCGCACTACACTAACTTGTAGCTTTAGCTGAACACTGGGCAGAGGTTGCATTACACTAACTTGGAGCTTTAGTTGAACACTGTGCAGAGATCGCACTACACTAACTTGTAGCTTTAGCTGAACACTGTGCAGAGGTCGCACTACACTAACTTGTAGCTTTAGCTGAACACTGTGCAGAGGTCGCACTACACTAACTTGTAGCTTTAGCTGAACACTGTGCTGAGGTCGCACTACACTAACTCGTAGCTTTAGCTAAACACTGTGCATAGGATGCACTACACTAACATTTAAATAATGTAGCTGCCTGCGGTAGTGATGGGATCAGGAAAACACCACCAACCTTCTACAGGTAGCTTTAGCTGAACACTGTGCAGAGGTCGCACTACATTAACTTGTAGCTTTAGCTGAACACTGTGCAGAGGTCGCACTACAGTAACTTGCAGCTTTAGCTAAAAACAGTGCAGAGGACGCACTACACTAACGTTTAAATAATGTAGCTGCCTGCGGTAGTGATAGGATCAGGAAAACACCACCAACCTTCTACAGGTAGCTTTAGTTGAACACTGTACAGAGGTCGCAATACACTAACGTGTAAATAATGTAGCTGCCTGCGGTAGTGATAGGATCAGGAAAACATCACCAACCTTCTACAGGTAGCTTTAGCTGAACACTGTGCAGAGGTAGCACTACACTAACTTGTAGCTTTAGCTGAACACTGTGCAGAGGATGCAGTACACTAACGTTTAAATAATGTAGCTGCCTGCGGTAGTGATAGGATCAGGAAAACACCACCAACCTTCTACAGGTAGCTTTAGCTGAACACTGTGCAGAGGGCGCACTACACTAACGTGGAAATAATGTAGTTGCCTGCGGTAGTGATAGGATCAGGAAAACACCACCGAGCTTCTACAGGTAGCTTTAGCTGAACACTGTCCAGAGGTCACACTACACTAACGTTTAAATAATGTAGCTGCCTGCGGTAGTGATAGGATCAGGAAAACACCACCAACCTTCTACAGGTAGCTTTAGCTGAACACTGTGCAGAGGTCGCACTACAGTAACTTGTAGCTTTAGCTGAACACTGTGCAGAGGTCGCACTACACTAACTTGGAGCTTTAGCTTAACACTGTGCAGAGGTCACACTACACTAACTTGGAGCTTTAGCTGAACACTGTGCAGAGGTCGCACTACACTAACTTGGAGCTTTAGCTGAACACTGTGCAGAGGATGCATTACACTAACCTGTAGCTTTAGCTGAACACTGTGCAGAGGACGCACTACACTAATGTTTAAATAATGTAGCTGCCTGCGGTAGTGATAGGATCAGGAAAACACCACCAACCTTCTACCGGTAGCTTTAGCTGAACACTATGCAGAGGTCGCACTACACTAACTTGTAGCTTTAGCTGAACACTGTGCAGAGGTCGCACTACACTAACTTGGAGCTTTAGCTTAACATTGTGCAGAGGTCACACTACACTAACTTGGAGCTTTAGCTGAACACTGTGCAGAGGTCGCACTACACTAACGTTTAAATAATGTAGCTGCCTGCGGTAGTGATAGGATCAGGAAAACACCACCAACCTTCTACAGGTAGATTTAGCTGAACACTGTGCAGAGGTCGCACTACACTAACTTGTAGCTTTAGCTGAACACTATGCAGAGGTCGCACTACATTAACTTGTAGCTTTAGCTGAACACTGTGCAGAGGTCGCACTACACAAACTTGCAGCTTTAGCTGAACACTGTGCAGAGGTCGCATTACACTAATTTGTAGCTTTAGCTGAACACTGTGCAGAGGACGCACTACACTAACGTGGAAATAATGTAGCTGCCTGCGGTAGTCATAGGATCAGGAAAACAACACCAACCTTCTACAGGTAGCTTTAGCTGAACACTGTGCAGAGGTCACACTACACTAACTTGGAGCTTTAGCTGAACACTGTGCAGAGGTCGCACTACAGTAACTTGTAGCTTTAGCTGAACACTGTGCAGAGGTCGCACTACACTAACTTGGAGCTTTAGCTTAACACTGTGCAGAGGTCACACTACACTAACTTGGAGCTTTAGCTGAACACTGTGCAGAGGTCGCACTACACTAACGTGTAAATAATGTAGCTGCCTGCGGTAGTGATAGGATCAGGAAAACAACACCAACCTTCTACAGGTAGCTTAAGCTGAACACTGTGCAGAGGTCGCACTGCACTAACTTGTAGCTTTAGATGAACACTGTGCAGAGGTCGCACTACACTAACTTGGAGCTTTACCTGAACACTGTGCAGAGTTCACACTACACTAACGTGTAGCTTTTAGCTGAACACTGTGCAGAGGTCGCACTACACTAACTTGTAGCTTTAGCTGAACACTGTGCATAGGTCGCACTACACTAACTTGTAGCTTTAGCTGAACACTGTGCAGAGGTCGCACTACACTAACTTGTAGCTTTAGCTGAACACTGTGCTGAGGTCGCACTACACTAACTCGTAGCTTTAGCTAAACACTGTGCATAGGATGCACTACACTAACATTTAAATAATGTAGCTGCCTGCGGTAGTGATGGGATCAGGAAAACACCACCAACCTTCTACAGGTAGCTTTAGCTGAACACTGTGCAGAGGTCGCACTACACTAACTTGTAGCTTTACCTGAACACTGTGCAGAGGTCACACTATACTAACTTGTAGCTTTAGCTGAACACTGTGCAGAGGTCGCACTACAGTAACTTGCAGCTTTAGCTAAAAACAGTGCAGAGGACGCACTACACTAACGTTTAAATAATGTAGCTGCCTGCGGTAGTGATAGGATCAGGAAAACATCACCAACCTTCTACAGGTAGCTTTAGTTGAACACTGTACAGAGGTCGCAATACACTAACGTGTAAATAATGTAGCTGCCTGTGGTAGTGATAGGATCAGGAAAACAACACCAACCTTCTACAGGTAGCTTTAGCTGAACACTGTGCAGAGTTTGCACTACACTAACTTGTAGCTTTAGCTGAACACTGTGCAGAGGTCGCACTACACTAACGTTTAAATAATGTAGCTGCCTGCGGTAGTGATAGGATCAGGAAAACACCACCAACCTTCTACAGGTAGATTTAGCTGAACACTGTGCAGAGGTCGCACTACACTAACTTGTAGCTTTAGCTGAACACTATGCAGAGGTCGCACTACATTAACTTGTAGCTTTAGCTGAACACTGTGCAGAGGTCGCACTACACTAACTTGGAGCTTTAGCTGAACACTGTGCAGAGGATGCATTACACTAACCTGTAGCTTTAGCTGAACACTGTGCAGAGGACGCACTACACTAATGTTTAAATAATGTAGCTGCCTGCGGTAGTGATAGGATCAGGAAAACACCACCAACCTTCTACCGGTAGCTTTAGCTGAACACTATGCAGAGGTCGCACTACACTAACTTGTAGCTTTAGCTGAACACTGTGCAGAGGTCGCACTACACTAACTTGGAGCTTTAGCTTAACATTGTGCAGAGGTCACACTACACTAACTTGGAGCTTTAGCTGAACACTGTGCAGAGGTCGCACTACACTAACGTTTAAATAATGTAGCTGCCTGCGGTAGTGATAGGATCAGGAAAACACCACCAACCTTCTACAGGTAGATTTAGCTGAACACTGTGCAGAGGTCGCACTACACTAACTTGTAGCTTTAGCTGAACACTATGCAGAGGTCGCACTACATTAACTTGTAGCTTTAGCTGAACACTGTGCAGAGGTCGCACTACACAAACTTGCAGCTTTAGCTGAACACTGTGCAGAGGTCGCATTACACTAATTTGTAGCTTTAGCTGAACACTGTGCAGAGGACGCACTACACTAACGTGGAAATAATGTAGCTGCCTGCGGTAGTCATAGGATCAGGAAAACAACACCAACCTTCTACAGGTAGCTTTAGCTGAACACTGTGCAGAGGTCACACTACACTAACTTGGAGCTTTAGCTGAACACTGTGCAGAGGTCGCACTACAGTAACTTGTAGCTTTAGCTGAACACTGTGCAGAGGTCGCACTACACTAACTTGGAGCTTTAGCTTAACACTGTGCAGAGGTCACACTACACTAACTTGGAGCTTTAGCTGAACACTGTGCAGAGGTCGCACTACACTAACGTGTAAATAATGTAGCTGCCTGCGGTAGTGATAGGATCAGGAAAACAACACCAACCTTCTACAGGTAGCTTAAGCTGAACACTGTGCAGAGGTCGCACTACACTAACTTGGAGCTTTAGCTGAACACTGTGCAGAGATTGCACTACACTAACTTGTAGCTTTAGCTGAACACTGTGCAGAGGTCGCACTACACTATTGTGTAATTAATGTAGCTGCCTGCGGTAGTGATAGGATCAGGAAAACAACACCAACCTTCTACAGGTAGCTTTAGCTGAACACTGTGCAGAGGTCGCACTGCACTAACTTGTAGCTTTAGATGAACACTGTGCAGAGGTCGCACTACACTAACTTGGAGCTTTACCTGAACACTGTGCAGAGTTCACACTACACTAACGTGTAGCTTTTAGCTGAACACTGTGCAGAGGTCGCACTACACTAACTTGTAGCTTTAGCTGAACACTGTGCATAGGTCGCACTACACTAACTTGTAGCTTTAGCTGAACACTGTGCAGAGGTCGCACTACACTAACTTGTAGCTTTAGCTGAACACTGTGCTGAGGTCGCACTACACTAACTCGTAGCTTTAGCTAAACACTGTGCATAGGATGCACTACACTAACATTTAAATAATGTAGCTGCCTGCGGTAGTGATGGGATCAGGAAAACACCACCAACCTTCTACAGGTAGCTTTAGCTGAACACTGTGCAGAGGTCGCACTACACTAACTTGTAGCTTTACCTGAACACTGTGCAGAGGTCACACTACACTAACTTGTAGCTTTAGCTGAACACTGTGCAGAGGTCGCACTACAGTAACTTGCAGCTTTAGCTAAAAACAGTGCAGAGGACGCACTACACTAACGTTTAAATAATGTAGCTGCCTGCGGTAGTGATAGGATCAGGAAAACATCACCAACCTTCTACAGGTAGCTTTAGTTGAACACTGTACAGAGGTCGCAATACACTAACGTGTAAATAATGTAGCTGCCTGCGGTAGTGATAGGATCAGGAAAACATCACCAACCTTCTACAGGTAGCTTTAGCTGAACACTGTGCAGAGGTAGCACTACACTAACTTGTTGCTTTAGCTGAACACTGTGCAGAGGTCGCACTACACTAACTTGTAGCTCTAGCTGAACACTGCGCAGGGGTGGCACTACACTAACTTGTAGCTTTAGCTGACCACTGTACAGAGGATGCAGTACACTAACGTTTAAATAATGTAGCTGCCTGCGGTAGTGATAGGATCAGGAAAACACCACCAACCTTCTACAGGTAGCTTTAGCTGAACACTGTGCAGAGGTCGCACTACACTAACGTGGAAATAATGTAGTTGCCTGCGGTAGTGATAGGATCAGGAAAACACCACCGAGCTTCTACAGGTAGCTTTAGCTGAACACTGTCCAGAGGTCGCACTACACTAACGTTTAAATAATGTAGCTGCCTGCGGTAGTGATAGGATCAGGAAAACACCACCAACCTTCTACAGGTAGCTTTAGCTGAACACTGTGCAGAGGTCGCACTACAGTAACTTGTAGCTTTAGCTGAACACTGTACAGAGGTCGCACTACACTAACTTGGAGCTTTAGCTTAACACTGTGCAGAGGTCACACTACACTAACTTGGAGCTTTAGCTGAACACTGTGCAGAGGTCGCACTACAGTAACTTGTAGCTTTAGCTGAACACTGTGCAGAGGTCGCACTACACTAACTTGGAGCTTTAGCTTAACACTGTGCAGAGGTCACACTACACTAACTTGGAGCTTTAGCTGAACACTGTGCAGAGGTCGCACTACACTAACGTGTAAATAATGTAGCTGCCTGCGGTAGTGATAGGATTAGGAAAACAACACCAACCTTCTACAGGTAGCTTAAGCTGAACACTGTGCAGAGGTCGCACTACACTAACTTGGAGCTTTAGCTGAACACTGTGCAGAGATTGCACTACACTAACTTGTAGCTTTAGCTGAACACTGTGCAGAGGTCGCACTACACTAAAGTTTAAATAATGTAGCTGCCTGCGGTAGTGATAGGATCAGGAAAACAACACCACCCTTCTACAGGTAGCTTTAGCTGAACACTGTGCAGAGGTCGCACTACACTATTGTGTAATTAATGTAGCTGCCTGCGGTAGTGATAGGATCAGGAAAACAACACCAACCTTCTACAGGTAGCTTTAGCTGAACACTGTGCAGAGGTCGCACTACACTAACTTGGAGCTTTACCTGAACACTGTGCAGAGTTCACACTACACTAACTTGTAGCTTTTAGCTGAACACTGTGCAGAGGTCGCACTACACTAACTTGTAGCTTTAGCTGAACACTGTGCATAGGTCGCACTACACTAACTTGGAGCTTTAGCTGAACACTGTGCAGAGGTCGCATTACACTAACTTGTAGCTTTAGCTGAACACTGTGCAGAGGTCGCACTACACTAAAAAATAATGTAGCTGCCTGCGGTAGTGATAGGATCAGAAAAACACCACCAATCTTTTACATTTAGCTTTAGGTGCACACTGTGCAGAGGACTCACTACACTAACTGTAAATACTGTAGCTAATAGGACTAATAGGATCAGAAGAACACCAGCAATTTTCTTCAAATACTGTAACAACACCTACCTGCCTGTCAGTAGGAAGATGATAACAGGAACGGATCTAGCTAAACTGAATACAGTGTGTATATATATATATACAACACCTGGGATGCATATATATACACAATACACTGTAAGTGCAGCTAACTGACTGACTGTCCTGCCTAATCTATCTAACTTAAATCAAATGACACTGTCTCTCTGTCTCTCAATGCTGGAACACACTACACAGGGCAGACGTGCAGGCGGTCTTATATAGTGTGGGACGTGTACTAAACCCCCTGAGCCATAATTGGCCAAAGCCACCCTGCCTTTGGCCAATTACAGCTCTCTGTACAGATAGCGCTGTGATTGGCCAAGCATGCGGGTCTTAATGCATGCTTAGCCAATCATCAGCCAGCAATGCACTGTGATGCCGCAGTGAATTATGAGCCGTGACGCGCCACTCGAATTTGGCGCGAACGGCCCATATCGTTCGCAATTCGTCGAACGATCGAACAGGCGATGTTCGAGTCGAACATGGGTTCGACTCGAACACGAAGCTCATCCCTACTGCTGAGTGTTATCCTCTACATCTATGCTGACACAATCCTTCTCCTCCTCCTCTTCTTCCTGTGTGTTTGGCGGGCCCGCAGGAATGCTCTCATTGCTCACAGGTGCTTGAGGCCTATATAAACTTCTGTAGAACTCATTGTGAGGCTGCTCATCTTTGAGCTTGCTGGAACTTAGACCAAGGGGAACTGGACTAAGTGGTGAGTTAAAAAAAACAGAGTTGAAAACAAGAGGTTGTAACAGGGGTCAAGTACCTGTGTAGGGTGAGTGTGTACCTGTGTATTGTAAGTACATGAGTGCTGCGAGTGCACGTGTGCTGTATTGAGTGTTAGTGTCAGGTAGTACCTATTTATTGTGAGTACCTGCGTGTTGTCTTAGTAGTGTGTGTGGATCATTAGTACTTGTGTATTATGTGTGTGTGTGGGTCAGTGGGTGCACGTTGGTCAGCGGGTGCACGTTGGCCAGCGGGTGCACATTGGCTAGCGGGTGCACGTTGGTCAGCGGGTGCACGTTGGTCAGCGGGTGCACGTTGGTCAGCGGGTGCATGTTGATCAGCGAGTGCACATTGGTCAGCGAGTGCACGTTGGTCTGCAAATGCACGTTGGTCTGTGAGTACCTGTGTATTGTCTTGTTGAGTGATGATAAGAAAGAGAGAGAGCGCACCAGCCTAGTGCATTATCCTTGATAAATTTATTAGTTAAAACCAAGATTAAAATCTACTCACAAAGGTGAGTAGATTTTAATCTTGGTTTTAACTAATAAATTTATCAAGGATAATGCACTAGGCTGGTGCGCTCTCTCTCTTTCTTATCATTACTACTAGGATAATCCCATCCTGAAGAGCAGCAAGGCCGAAACCCATATTCCTTTTTGAACCCTTGGGATCATTTAGCCAATACACCTGTGCGCAAGAGTATTTTGCATCTATATATTGTCTTGTTGAGTACCTGTGTATTGTCTTGTTGAGTATTAGTGTCAGGAAGCTAGTTGTTAGGTAATTTGGACAGGGTTTAATCCCCAATCCTCGTTAAATTAGTAGGTACGATGCCCGGTGGATGTGGAGATGCAAATCGGTGTACATCTTACGACATGTATGTGGTCCTTGATCATCCAATCGAGGACGAATACTGCTGTGCAAAATGTAAGCACATTGTTTTCCTGGAAGCCCAGGTTCTAAATCTAGGGAAGCACCTGTCAGCACTGAGAAGTCCCTCCATACTAAAGGAGAGCCAGGAACGTACACGGCAGGTGCCGGCAGGGGCCAGCACAGAGGCGGGTGGAGACAAAGAGGTGCAGGCACTAGGGAAGAGTAGATGGGTGCCAGTCAGGAAGGGTAGAAGGGGAAGTGCCAGGGGGGCTGATCAAGAGCTGGAGCATCCCAATAATTACGCTCCATTGAGTGACATTGGTGAAACCGGTCAGGTACCAGCACTGCTGGAGGGGAAGAACTCCTCCAGTGAGAGTGGGGGGGAAGTGAAGGGAAAGGAAAGACAGATTCTGGTGGTAGGGGACTCAATTCTTAGAAGGACAGAGAGGGCAATCTGTAACAAACACCTGCAGCGCCTTACTGTATGTTGTCTACCGGGTACTCGGGTTCGGCACATCACAGATCTGGTGGACAGATTACTGGGAGGGGCTGGGGAAGACCTGGCTGTCATGGTGCACTTTGGCACCAATGACAAAGTCAGAGGCATATGGAGTGTCCTAAAGAACTTGGGAGCTAAATTGAGGAAAAGGACCTCCAAGGTAGTATTCTCAGGAATACTACCACTACATCGAGTCACACCAGAAAGGCAGAGGGAGATTAGGGAAGTAAACAAATGGCTGAAGAGCTGGTGTAGTAAGGAGGGGTTACTGTTCATGGAGGACTGGGCCGACTTCTCAGTCGATCACCAGTACTATAGAAGGGACGGACTGCACCTAAATGAGGAGGGTGCAGATCAGCTGGGTGTAAAGATGGCCAAAAAGTTAGAGGGGTTTTTAAACTGGGCGACGGGGGGAGGGTACAGAGGTAGAGATAGTCAGCATGGAACATATTCCAGAGGATAGTATCGGGGACATTAGGGGTAGGTTGACTAAAAGTACATAAACCCAAAGTAGGTATAGTAACAAGTCCTAGCTGCAATCTCGGAATGCCCAATAACAGGATAGTATGCAACCGGTCTAAACTACGTGGCATGTTCACCAATGCCAGGAGCCTGGCGGACAAGATGGGTGAACTAGAGATACTGTTGTACTAGGAGGATTTGGATTTTGCGGGAATTTCAGAGACCTGGTTCAACAGCTCTCATGATTGGCTGGCAAACATTCAAGGGTATACCCTATACCGCAAGGATAGAGAGGGTAAAAAAGGGGGAGGGGTATGCCTATATATCAAGAATAATGTACACATGAATGTGAGAGATGACATCACTAAGGGAGCTAGGGAGGAGGTGGAATACTTATGGGTAGAGCTCCAAAGGGATGAAGTTAAGGGGAAAATATTACTGGGAGTATGCTATAGGCCCCCTAACCTGAGGGAGGAGGGGGAGATGGATCCCCTATCACAAGTTGGATTAGCAGCAAGGATGGGAAGTGTTATCATAATGGAGGATTTAGATTATCCAGACATAGACTGGGCGAAGGGAACCATGCATTCGTCTATGGCTCGCCAGTTCCTAAATGTCTTGCAGGACAATTTCATGGTTCAGATGGTAGACGCACCAACTAGAAATAAAGCGTTACTGTATCTACTGATTACCAACAATACAGATCTGATCACAGATGTGGAAATATGGGGCAATTTAGGAAACAGCGATCACAGGTCAATTGGCTTCAGTATAAATCACACAAATAGGAAACATAAAGGGAATACACTGAATTTCAAAAGAGCCAACTTCCCTAAACTACGAACCTTGTTAGAAGGCAGGTATTGGGATAAAATCTTATGAACAAAGAACACAGAAGAGAGATGAGTTTGCTTTAAGAGCATATTAAATAAGGGCATTAGCCAATGCATCCCATTGGGTAATAAATTTAAAAGAGCGAACCACCTGGATGGCTTAACTCCAATGTAAAAATACATATAAAAGCAAAGGAGAAGGCCTTCAAAAAATACATATAAAAGCAAAGGAGAAGGCCTTCAAAAAATACAAGGTTGAGAGACCATCATCAGCATTCAGACTTTATAAAGAACGCAACAAGAAATGTAAGGGTGCAATTAGGACAGCTAAGATAGCACACGAAAGACGAGTGCGCATGTGCAGGACTTCTGGAGCGGCACGATAGTCTGGAGTTCCGCACCGCTCCGGTCCTTCAGAGGCCCCCACGCCAGCTAACACTAGTGGGACCCCTCGGTGAGACCCCCCGACCGACGGACAACACAGCGCACCCGCCCGCATGTCGAGAAACCACCACAAGAAAGAGGTACATCGGCAATTGTAGTTTGGCCTAGCAACCCCTGAGCCCTCCAAGATGGCGGCCGTGGCCCCCTCATGCACAGGCATCGGAGCACAAGACTCCATAGCGGACCCTCTGCCTCCCCCCTTCACGGATTCTACCCCTATGAGCAACAGACATGATCTGATAGCCTTCCCAACCTCCACAGAGTCTCTACTAGGCCGATCCCTGACAGGCTTGCCTCATTCACCCACCCTGAACACTCCCAACAGCCTTGCTGACTCCTTGCAGGCCTCACCCCTGATCCAAAACCACCCTCATGAAATGGCCCAGCTCCTCAGCAGCTTCTCTGACATGCTTGCTGCAGGTCGCGCACAAAATGCTTTGCAGATCACTTCATCCATCAAAGCGTCCATGCAGAGCCTAGGAGCCCGCATGGACGCCATTGAACAAGCAGTGGATGACTCCGCAGCATGCACCAATCAAAATACCACATGGATCAAGGTAAATCAAACAAGACAGCAGCAAGGATACAGGAACGAGCTGAGACAATCCAGCACTAATACTAGTAAGCTGATCATTTAAATAGGTGCCGTGCGCCGTGATTCGTTGGCATGCGAATGTGCCCGCGCTGATGCGCACTCGTTCGTGTGGGTGCGCCAACGTGCGTGCCTGGTCCGAGACTCGCTCATTCTTGCTGCACGTTTGTATCCGAAGCCTGCTGGCTGGCGCACGGGAACTAGGATTTGCAAAGGTTCTCTGACACTTTCATAAAAGATATCATTCCAGATATCCCGAACCACAGGCTGGAATTGGACAGGGCCCACAGAGCGTTGCAACCCCCTCGCCAGGATGGCCTCCCACGAGATATAGTGGTCAAACCCCATTTCTATGTGGTGAAAGAAGAAATCATGAAGAAATCTCGCAACCTGAACAATCTGGCCATACAAGGCAACAAAATACACATTTTTGCGGACATCTCCCTGCCACAATTCAGAAACAGAGATCCCTTAAACCCCTTCTGGACGTTCTCACCCAAAAATCGATCAAGTACCGATGGTCTTTCCCTTTCCGTCTTCAATTCCACTATAAAGAAAAGTCTTACGCTTCACCAACTTCCAAAATGGCGAACGTCTACTTCTACAACTCGGGTTTATTTCCCAAGAAATCTCCCCTCGCCAGGCAGAAAGCCGTCCTAACACCTCTAAGAGACCCCCACCGACCAGTCCCCTCACCCCCTATGGGTCAAACAACAATTAAAAAGACACCGAGACTCTATCCCACCGAGATGATCCTGTGACCCGATCATCCATGATGGATTTAATCTCCTTCCTTCCGAGGACATTCGGAACTCTGACGGTGTAGTGGATACTCCTACACCCACCTAGGCCTCCATTGCTATGGCCGTGCTAGATCACTTTTCCCAACTAGGTCATATACACATGTTAGTATGTACTCTAATATGTTCATATCTCTGTTTTAAGTTTAATCAAGGCCCTCCATCCAGATCGCTGATCTATTCCAACAAACCGGCGGACCACATTCTAAGGTCCTGGACCGAATGGACTGGTATAGTTATTGTCCATGATTACCTCCCTCTTCCCCTTTCTAACCTGCCTACCCCTTACTCACCCCCCACCCACCCCACCCTCATCTTTCTCACCTCCCTAATCCCCCAATACTGTTCCCCACCAGTGGAACAACAAGTATGTTCTCCCTTTATGTGAAATTTGTTTTATTACAGTATATTGTTATCTTAATATGTTTGTTTCAATTAGCTTTGATACTTACTTCAGGGTCCACTACTCTCATGATTTACAGGGGGCCCTGTGGCCGGAGCTGAACCACTTGCCACTCCACCTGCTGAGACATAGAGGAGTTTTGCTCCCCTAGAGACACCAGGAATGCAACCCCCTTGTAGGTTGCCCCCACACCGAACTCTAAGTTTCTTAGGGTATCAGTGCAGGTCCTGGCATGCCAGACCTGTCCCTCAGGAGCCAGGGACACTTTCTCCCCTAGCCCTGAGGTCTCTCACCCTCTTCTTTCTTCTACCTTACTTCTGGCTTTCCTTTACCCTCTCTAACCTCTTCTCCTTCCCCCCAGGTGCACTCAGAGAAAGTTCGCCGATCTTTGACTTCCACATTGCTGAGCTCAAGCAGCCGCTTCCGGACAAGACTACCCTTACCAAGGAACCAGGTAGGGAACCTTCCAAATGTACATGCGCACTCCCCCTCACATCCATGGCTGACCCTACCCCACAAACAGCAAAACTCAAGATAGCCTCCCATCACACACAGGGACTTAACTGCCCGATCAAAAGACGTAAGGCTTTCCAAAATTACCACTCCAGAGGTTTAGAAATTCTCCCATTACAGGAAACCCACTTCCCCAAAAGTTTCTCTCCCACATTCCTTCACCACAGCTACCCGACATTTTTTCTGGCCAACACAGATGACAAAAATAGAGGGGTGGCGGTTCTCCTCTCTAAACACATCTCACCCACTCCCAGACCATTAGAGACAGCGAGGGCCGTTATATCCTTGTCAAAGATCACATCAATGGTACCCTATTCTCACTGGTTTCTTACTACGCCCCCAATAAGAAGCAAGCGTCCTTCTTCTCTTCTATGTTCACTACCCTATCCCCACATTTTGAAGGCACGGTAATAATGGCGACTCTGATATAGCCTTCGAATCATCTTCTAGATAAATCAGCAAAAGGCACCCCCATCTCAAAAAGACCCCCCAAACAGAGCCTCCACATTGCCCGACTACTTCACTCCCTAGGGATGATAGACACCTGGAAGGAATTGAATCCTTCTGCAAAGGACTATACTCACTTATCTGCACCTCATGGGACTTATTCCCGAATCAATCACATCTTACATACATCAGAGATACACTTAGCGTCCCAATCCTCCATTTGTGAGGTCCCCTGGTCAGACCACTCTATAGTTACCCTCAAAATCACAGGCTCCCCATCACGAGTGGGCCCACCCCAAAGGTGCCTCAATGATTCTCTTCTCACCAATCCAGCACACTGCACCATACTAGAGAAGGAACTACAGAAATTTTTCCTCTTCAATGAGACTGCAGACAGCACTCCCAGATCTTTATGGGGGCTCATAAAGCGGTCATGCGGGGCAAAATCATCCAACATCATCCAAAATCATCCAACTAACATCATGCCTTAAACGTGAGAAACGACTGGAAATTCTTAAACTGGAGAAGGAATTCCGATCCCTGTGCTAAACACACAAGAGAAATCCTACACCTACCTCTCTGATTAAACTTGACGCAGCTAGAATAGCCCTGAATACAGCCCTTACCTCCAGTGCCGAAAAACACCCGAAATGGATGAGTGGCAGGTTTTACCTCCTCTCTGCCAAATTTGGCCCCCAACTAGCAGCAAATCTCTCACCTAAACAAAGAAATAGCTCCCTTCCCAAAATCAAATCGCTATCGGGCACGTTAACCCAAAATCCAAAACAGATTCTAGAGGCTTTCCACTCATTTTATTCTAACCTCTATGCAGATACAAACCCCTGCTCCCCTCTTAAATTAAATTCCTTTCTAGAGAGTATCCCTCTCCCCAAAATAGCCGACTCTCATCGCTCCATCATGGACTCCCCTATCACTGAAGGCAAAGTCAGGGAGGTCATCAAAGAACTGAAAAAGGGATCAGCCCTGGGTCCGGAAGGATTTTAGACCCAATATTATAAGACCTTCATAGATACCCTCTCTCCTTATCTGGTCAGGCTCTTTAATTCCCTCTGAAAAGGAACGTCAATAGATTTGACAGCAAAGCTTGCATACATCTTTGTCATCCCCAAACCCGGCAAAGACCCCAGCCAAGTAAGCAACTATAGACCAATTTCATTAATTAACAACCATCTTAAGATCATGACAAAAATTCTTTCCAACAGACCAGGGTCGTTTATAGGGTCTTACGTGCACAAAGACCAAGTTGGTTTTATCCCGGGGAGGCAGGGTCCGGACCAGATAAGGAGGGCGGTGGTCATCATATCACTCCTTAGGTTAGGCTGGGATGGGGGCCCCTCACAGGAAAGCTTCCTCTTGTCCATAGACCTTCAGAAGGCCTTTGATACAGTCACCTGGCCCTATCTCTTCACTACCCTTGAAAAGTGGGGCTTTGGCCCACACTTCCTCACCTCATTAAAGGCTCTATACTCCCTCCCCAAAGCTCAGATTAGACTTCAGGGACACCTCTCTGACCCTTTCTCTATCACTAAAGGAACAAGGCTGCCCCCTTTCCCCCCTCCTCTTTGCAATAGCAATAGAGTCTTTAGCCATAGCTATAAGAGGCCACCAAGACATTCACGGAGTCAATTGTGGCCCCCTCAACACACAAATGTGCACTTTTTGTGGATGATATCCTCCTCTTTATAACCTCCCCCCTGATTTCCACCCCTAACGTCTTACAGCTACTAAATGATTTTGGCCAGGCCTTAGGACTATGAGTCAACATGTCCAAATATCTCGACTCCATTACCCCTGGTAGACAGACTAAAAGAACACTTCCCATTCACTTGAAGTACTTCCTCTATCCCCTACCTAGGCGTTCACCTCACGGCCTCTATAGACCAACTTTATAAAGACAATTACCCACCCATGTTCAGGAAACTTAAGTCAGACCTAGACCAGTGGTCTTTATATAAACTGTCCTGGCTAGGCAGAGTAAATCCTTCCAAAATGACCCTCCTTCCCAGGATCCTATATCTCTTCCACTCCCTTCCCATACCAGTCCCCAAACTCCATATAACTAACCTCCAATCGGCAATAATCTGTTTTACTTGGGGCAAATTAAGTCACCGACTCTCTAAACAGACGCTCTAGCGATCCAGACAGAAAGGAGTTCTAGGACTGCCTAACCTCTGGTGCGCTTACCAGGCGGCACAATTAACCCAATTTTCTACCATATATTCCAGAGGCCCTAAACTGGACTGGGTGGGAATGGAAAAACTAGCAGTCCCAAACTATACCATAGACTTCCTTTTTTGGCGCCCCCCTAAATCTAGGCCCCCTATCCTCTCCCCCACATTATCCCACTCGATCGCCTTATGTGATTCCCTACATAAACTGAACTCCATAACGTCATGGTGGCACCCCCTAGCTCACATTTTCCACAACCCCCAATTTCCCCCAGGAATGGATATTAAGGTCTTTCAATGGTGGCTTGATAAAGGCCTCTATCGAATCGGGCATTTCTTTAATTCCAACAGCCCCCTAAAACTTGGATACTGCACCGCTAAACTAGAAATGCCCCCCTCCGAAAATTTTCGCTTTCACCAAATATCACACTTCTTACACACTCCCTCATCCAAAGACAATATCCACTTAGCGGTTACCCCATATGAGCAATGGTGCTCCACGGCCATGGATGTGAGGGGAGGAATTTCCCTGATATACTCAGCACTTGCTGAACCATCAGAGAAAGCGCCTTACATGCTCAGCTGGGAGCGTGACTTTGAGTTCGAGTGGGATCTAGACACTTGGAATTCTCATTTCGCTAGAGCCTTCAAGGGGATCCTCAATATCTCCCTGGTTGAAGCAAACCTCAAGGTCATCTCCCGCTGGTACCTGGTTCAGACTCGACTAATTACATTTTTCCCACAGTCATTGCCCCTCTGTTATAGAGGATGCGATCACCTGGTCTCCCTTCTCCATATTCTTTGGCAATGCCCCAGGATCAGAAGCTATTGGAACAAAATCTTTAACTTAATCCGTAAAGTTACGAGGACAGTGGTCAACCAAGACCCAACAATAGCCCTTCTGAACCAGAGGATTTCAAATACCACGAAATACACTCAAATGCTGATCCGCTTCATGATCCTTGGAGCTAAAATAATGATAGGCCGGGCCTGGAAGTCCCCCTTAGTTTCTTTTCACTCAGCCAAGCAAAAAATTTCTTGGATTATGTTCCAAGAGAAAACTTCTGTGACGGGAGTCACTAATAGAGGCACGGGGTGAATGGGAACCTCCACTGTGATCTGTGCTGGTCAGAGACTCAATGCTGTGTATGTGTGTGTGCTGTTTGCTGTGCTGGTTTGGCGTGGGGCTGTGTTCCAATGTTCTATTGTGTTTGTCTGCCTTGGATCACAGGATGTGTATTGCTGTGAGGAAAGAGGGAGGGGGGATTCCCCCAGCAGCCCCCCTGTTAAGACTGTTTACTGATGAGAAGTTAAGCACACCTGACCTGTGTGTCCATTGTTATTGGACAGTTTAACCTGCCCTGTTTTCCAAGGGTGGGGGGGGAATGTTTTGAAGTGGGACCTGTATAACCTGTGTTTTTTGAATAAAGATTCATTCCTGTTTGAAACCTGAAGACGGAGCCGTGCCTCGTTTTTGGGGTGGATTATTTGTATGGGTTCCTTGTTCGGCTGATTGGAGTGTTCGGTAGCTGCCTTTGTGTTTGGGTATGAAATGTCCTAAACGACTTTAACCCCTTTCATACTCGGAGTGTCGCTACACTGGTGGCTAGCAACGGGATCATTCTCACAGCCCAGAAGGACAGCTACAAGAAGTCACAGGACAATGGAAGCACAGTATGAACGGCTAAAGCGCTCTACCCTCAAGGACTTTCTGGAGAACCGGGGCAAACCGGCCAACAACCGTAAGAAGAGGGACATTATCGCAGAACTAGTCGAAATGGATAGAGCTGAAAGAACCAACATAGCCGAAAGACCCAGCATAACAGACAGGACACCCGAAGAGGCAAGTTTTGATCAGGCTGTTAACATAAGACTGACACATTATGGCCCTAACCCTACAGCGGAGATCATAGACCGAGTTATAGAGGCTGTGGAGGCAAATAGGCTACAGCAAAGAGGTGCTGCAGCAGCGGGAGTCACAACAGCACCAACTGAAAGGAGAAAGGTAAATTTTGCTGCTTTTAAAAATTTCAATGAAGCAGAAGGGGAGATTGATGGGTACCTTGCAGATTTTGAACGGCAATGTGCCCTACACCGGGTGCCCACAGAGGAATGGGTTACCATTTTGTCTGGGAAATTGTCCGGCTGGGCCAGCGAATCGTTTAGGGCTATCCCAGATGAGGATATTATGAACTATGGGCTTGTAAAAGAAGCACTTTTGGCCAGGCATGCTGTCACACCAGAAGCATACCGGAGGCGGTTCCGAGAGACGAGCAAGCAGACTGGAGACTCATATGCAGGGGGCATGCCGCCTACACCGCACGGCATCCCACTGGGTCGCTGGATGCCAAGCAGTATCCGGGGAAGAGGTGCTGCAGCTGTTCCTGCTGGAGCACTTCTTTGACAAGCTGTCCCCAGAAGTCAGAGAGTGGGTCCGGGACAGAAAACCTTTCATCTTGTCTGAAGCAGCTCGCCTGGCGGATGAATACACAGACGCCCGCAAACTGGATAACCCTGTGGTCAAGACAACAGCTCGGGTGGATTATCTATCAGCGTCACCCCCTCCAGCTGGCGCCTACCAACCACAGTCGTACCACCCTACAGCACCACCTCCAGCGGCCACTTATTCTCAGCAGCCCAGGTTCAACTCCTGGGACTACTCACAACCCCTCAGGTGTTTCGGGTGTAAACAACTAGGGCACAAAAAGCCAGACTGTCCATTGAATCCAGCCGGGCAGTCCCAGTCGTGGAGAAAGCCAGCAGGGGGGAATCCCCGCACATCCATGCCTGCGGCTCACTGCGTTGAGGAGGAAGAACATTGGGGCGTCCTGCACGAGGCTGATCCAGTACAAGCAGCTAACCAGGACAACAGGCAGCAACACAGGCAGACCGTCCGGGTTAATGGAAAGGTAGCTAATGGCCTACGTGATACTGGCGCCACCATGACTCTACTACGGAAGAACCTCTTCCCAGAGAGCCAACACACCGGGGACACTGTAGCCGTAAGGGTAGCAGGAGGCACTATTTTCCGGCTACCCGTTGCCCGTGTTCACCCAGACTGGGGGGTTGGTTCGGGACATGTGAATGTGGGGGTGATGAAGGATTTGCCAGTGGATGTACTACTGGGGAATGATTTGGTCCCCCTTGTTTCTGTTTACGCCCCAATGGGCCCCGCTGAAGCCAACCCAGTGACTACCCGTGCCCAGACCCGTACTGTTGGAACCGGCCCGCTTGCTGCTGAGACCCAGGTAAGACAATCATCCTCTCTGACATGTACCTTAGATCAGGCTCCCCTAGGTTGGGATATCCCAGAAGCATTCGGGAGGGAAACCCGGGAGGACCCGACCTTACACAAGTATAGGGATAAGGCAGATACTCAGGAAAAGGGAATAGATGGGGAGCTTTATGAATGGGTGGGGGATAGACTGTATAGGATCCCTAAGCCATTCCCGGGAAATAAAGTCCCTTCGCAGAAACGACAGCTGGTGGTACCTAAGAAATACCAGCTGGAGATTCTGCGAATTGGGCATGATGTACCACTAGCAGGACATCTAGGGTCCAGCCGCACAGCCCATAGAATTACACAGAATTTCTTCTGGCCCAATTTTAACCAGGATGTGCGACAGTACTGCAAAACGTGTGACACATGTCAACGGGTAGGTAAGCGGGGGGGCTACCCTAAGGCCAGACTTATGTCCATGCCTATTATTGGGGAGCCCTTTTACCGCATAGCCGTTGACATTGTGGGTCCCTTGGCCAGGCCTAGTCCATCCGGGAAGAAGTATATTCTCACCGTGGTGGACTACACCACCCGTTACCCAGAGGCAGTAGCTATGTCCAACATTGAAGCAGAGACAGTAGCTGATGCCCTGGTTAAAATATTTACTAGAGTGGGTTTCCCTAAGGAGATTCTCTCTGACCAGGGAACCCAGTTTACCGCTGTGCTCACCCAGCAGTTATGGAAGGTATGCAATATTAAGCCCTTGCTGAGCTCACCCTACCATCCCCAGACTAATGGTCTCTGCGAGCACTTTAACGGTACCCTCAAGAAAATGCTGAGGACCTTTTCGGACGCTTGCAGAGACTGGGAGAAATTCCTGCCTCACCTGTTATTTGCGTACAGAGAGGTACCCCAGGAATCTACTGGGTTCTCTCCCTTCGAGTTACTCTATGGGAGAAGGGTCCGCGGACCCCTCGATCTCATTAGAGGACACTGGGAGGGAGAGACAGAGCGGGAGGGGACCCCCATAGCGCCCTATGTTCTGGAACTCAGGGACCGCAACTGTCTCTGATGGTAAGGGAGAATCTCCAGGCGGCCCAGGGGAGACAGAAGAGATGGTACGATCGGGGGGCCCGACAGCGTATCTTCCACGTTGGGCAGAAGGTCTTAGTGCTCAAGCCTGTGAAGACCGACAAGATGCAGGCATCTTGGCAGGGCCCATATAAAGTAGTAGCCCAGGTATGTGATACTACCTATGTTATTGCCAGCTGTGCAGATGAAAGAATCCAGCGAACCTTTCATGTGAACATGCTGAAGGAGTATCAGGAACGGCAGGAGGATGAGGCTACATTATGTGCCCCTGCTGCGGACGACTCTGAAAGTTTACCCCTCCCTGACTTACTAGAGAGAGACCCCCAGACTGACCTCATTAGCATCGTACAGCTAGGGGACCAGTTAAGCCCCACAAAGAAGGAACAGGCTAAGCGGCTTCTGTGGGAGAAACAGGCGACTTTCTCCCAAAAACCGGGCTATACGACCCTGGCTGTGCATAAGGTAGAGACCCCTGGACAAGCACCCCTTCGTCAGCCCCCCTACCGTATCCCTGAAGGAGTCCGAGAAGGAATGCGGAAGGAGATACAGGAGATGATTCAGTTAGGAGTCATTGAGCCCTCTGACAGCCCTTGGGCCTCGCCTGTAGTCCTGGTGCCTGAGAAAGACGGAACTACCCGGTTCTGCGTGGACTACAGGCGACTCAATGAGAAGACCACCACTGATGCCTACTCAATGCCCAGGGTAGACGAACTGCTAGATCGTATAGCCAGGGGAGGTTATTTAACTACAATAGACCTGTGTAAGGGCTATTGGCAGATTACCCTGGCCGAGGATGCTATCCCCAAGTCGGCATTTGTTACCCCGTTTGGCCTGTACCAGTCTAAGGTCATGCCATTCGGGATGAAAAATGCCCCGGCTACCTTCCAACGTATGGTGGATCGGCTCCTCGATGGCTTTCAGGATTTTGCATGTGCATACCTGGATGACATTGCGATCTACAGTGGGTCTTGGGAGGAGCACCTGGTTCACGTAGGGGTGGTTCTGGACAAGATTCGGGCCGCAGGCCTGACGTTGAAACCAGACAAGTGCCATCTGGGTATGGCGGAGGTGCAGTACCTGGGACACCGAGTAGGGTGTGGGAACCAGAGACCAGAGCCAGCCAAGGTAGAGGCAGTAGCTAACTGGCCCACACCCCGTACTAAGACCCAGGTATTAGCCTTCTTGGGGACTGCCGGGTACTACCGGCATTTTGTCCCTGATTACAGTGCCATTGCCAAGCACCTGACTGACCTGACGAAAAAGAATTTACCTAGGCAGGTCCTGTGGTCTCCAGCTTGTGAAGCCACGTTTCTAGCCCTCAAGCAAGCACTTGTAAATGCCCCTGTCTTGGCTGCCCCAGTACCTAACAAACGTTTCTTTGTCCACACAGATGCTTCCATGTTTGGACTGGGGGCTGTGCTGAGCCAAATCGGGGAGGATGGAAGAGAACACCCTGTCGCATACCTGAGCAGAAAACTATTACCCCGGGAAGTGAGCTATGCAGCAGTGGAGAAAGAGTGCTTGGCCCTGGTTTGGGCCCTTAAAAAGTTGAACCCTTATTTGTATGGACAGGAATTTTCATTAGTCACTGATCACAACCCATTGGTCTGGCTTAACCGGGTCTCAGGAGACAATGGCAGGTTGCTGCAGTGGAGCTTAGCCCTGCAACCTTACAATTTCACCATCAGCTACCGACCCGGTAAGCAAAATGGCAATGCTGATGGGTTGTCCCGGCAAACCGACGTCACTCCGGCCTCCTAGTTCCGGACATCCCCAAGTTGACCCGAGAAGGATCAAGCCGGGTCTGCCGGCGTGTTCCACAAGGAGGGAGCCATGTGACGGGAGTCGCTAATAGAGGCACGGGGTGAATGGGAACCTCCACTGTGATCTGTGCTGGTCAGAGACTCAATGCTGTGTATGTGTGTGTGCTGTTTGCTGTGCTGGTTTGGCGTGGGGCTGTGTTCCAATGTTCTATTGTGTTTGTCTGCCTTGGATCACAGGATGTTTATTGCTGTGAGGAAAGAGGGAGGGGGGATTCCTCCAGCAGCCCCCCTATTAAGACTGTTTACTGATGAGAAGTTAAGCACACTTGACCTGTGTGTCCATTGTTATTGGACAGTTTAAACCGCCTTGTTTTCCAAGGGTGGGGGGGAAATGTTTTGAAGTGGGACCTGTATAACATGTGTTTTTTGAATAAAGATTCATTCCTGTTTGAAACCTGAAGACGGAGCCGTGCCTCGTTTTTGGGGTGGATTATTTGTATGGGTTCCTTGTTCGGCTGATTGGAGTGTTCGGTAGCAACCTTTGTGTTTGGGTATGAAATGTCCTAAACGACTTTAACCCCTTTCATACTCGGGGTGTCGTTACAACTTCCAACACTATACTGGACAAACTCGAAACTTTCACATGCATATGGGAACCCTGGGCCCGTCATATCGGCACCTCTCTATAGCCCATAGACATTCAACCTTTATGGCAACCCTCCCGACTTTCATCATTCTCTCAATGCCTAGCTCTTAGTGAAGCTGCACCTGGACCCCTTCTCCCTCCTTCCTGACTGCTTCCTCCTTTCACTCGAACCTGTCTATCCCTTTCCCCTCTTTTCTGTCTCCTTCCCCATTACGCCCATTGGTCCTAACTAATGGGGATATGTGATATGACTGTAACATTCCCCCAATTTCCACTTCCATATGCTGATATCTATTCACAGAGTGACTTTAAAGTTAATGCTCTACAGGGTGGGCTCCCTGCCCTTATGTCAAATATTGAGAACGTTGCAAGGTTTTAGTTCTGTAAAGTTCTAAGTCACAATTTTCTTCACTCCGTGTGTATACACTGTTACCTTTAGCGGCCAATACGGGGTTTGCCTGGTGGCCTATGGCACAGATTGCTCCCAATAGGGGTGCCAGGGCAATTGAGCAACTTACGGCCGGCATACAGTGATGCACAGTGTGTACCACATAACTGATCATTAATTAAGTTCTCCTTCAAACCTATCTTGCATTAAGTTGATTGCTTATGCTTTGTTCGCTTTGTGAAAACGTTTGACATTTGCCATGTCTCTGATTTAAACCCTTCTACACCCCTGCATGGGTGGTACTTTGTCTCAATGTTGCTCTTTATTCAACAATAAAGCACTTATATATACTACCTAATAAAGGTTTTAACCCCCTGATTGCCCCCTAGTTAACCCTTTTACCAGTGATCACCGTATAAGTGTTAGGGGTGACGCTGGTTAGTTAGTTGGTTTTTTATACCCGCCATATATTACCCAATAAAGGTTTAACCCCCTGATCGCCCAGAGGGTGATATCACTTAGGTTTTAGGGTCAGTTAAGGTCTGTGTCGCCCCAGGCAGCGTCAGATTAGTGCCAGTACCACTAACACCCACGCATGCAGCATACACCTCCCTTAGTGGTATAATATCTGATCTGATCAGATCTATACTAGCGTTTAGTGTTCCCAAAAACGCAGTGTTAGCGGGATCAGCCCAGATACCTGCTAGCACCTGCGTTTTGCCCCTCCGCCCAGCCCAGCCCACCCAAGTGCAGTATCGATCAATCACTGTCACTTACAAAACACTAAACACATAACTGCAGCGTTGGCAGAGTCAGGCCTGATCCCTACGATTGCTAACAGTTTTTTTGGTAGCGTTTTGATACAGTTGCTGACACCCTAGGAGCTTTTTTACCTGTGAGTCTCACTAGTGTACCAGTAAATTTAGAGCCCAAAATGGCAAATCGAAGGTACGCTAGTGAAGAGGCCTACACGTTTCTGAGCATGACAGATAGTGAACAGGAAGTCACTCATCTGTCAGATTCAGGCTCAGAATACGGTCCTGTAGACGACAGCGGCTCCATGACAGATAGCTCTGATGACGGAGTTGTGGTTCCTGCCAAAGTCAGGCATGCCAGACCCCGATCTTCTTCTGCTGTTGAGTAGGGATGAGTTTCGAGTTCGAGTTGAACATCGGCTGTTTGATCATTCCACGAAGATTGAACACTATGGGGCATTCGGGGTGTCACGCTTTGGGGTAGCGGCCCCCCAAAGCACCTTGTCCCCAAGTTTTTAAAATGGATGTTTTTTCGGGAGCAGTGATTTTAATAATGCTTAAAGTGAAACAATAAAAGTGAAATATTCCTTTAAATTTTGTATCTGGGGGTGTCTATAGTATGCCTGTAAAGTAGCACGTTTCCCGTGTTTAGAACAGTCCGAGAGCAAAATGACATTTCTAAAGGAAAAAAAGTCATTTAAAAGTACTCGCGGCTATTTTGTCTTTTAAAAGTACTCGCGGCTCCATCTTGTTCTTCCCCCGCTTCTTCCTCTATCTTCCTCTGCTTCATCCTTCGGTCCTCTGCAAGGTGACCACACCTTGATGTTCCCGGTTGACCCCGCCTCCCTCTGACGCACGGCAACATCCCTATGGCTTTTTGACACCACGGGGAAAGCCATAGGGAAGTCCCCATGCGTCAGAGGGGGGCGGGGTCACGCCATTTATTTTGAAATTTTGGCGCGGGGTTCCCTTTAAGATCCATACCAGCCTGAAGGGCCTGGTATGGAATTTGGGGGAGACCCCCACACAATTTTTTTTTTTTTAATTGTGGCTCGGGGTTCCCCTAATATTCATACCAGACCCAAAGGACCTGGTAATGGACTGAGGGGGAATCCCATGCCGTTTTCTTCAATGACTTTTATGTGTATTGTCAGGACCGACAATTCATATAGCCGCGAGTACTTTTAAATGACTTTTTTTCCTTTAGAAATGTAATTTTGCTCTCGGACTGTTCTAAACACGGGAAACATGCGCCACTTTACAGGTATACTATAGACACCCCCAGGTACGAAATTTAAAGGAATATTTCACTTTTATTGTTTCACTTTAAGCATTATTAAGATCACTGCTCCCGAAAAAACGTCCGTTTTTAAAACTTTTTTTTGCATTGATACATATCCCCTGGGGCAGGACCCAGGTCCCCAAACACTTTTTATGACAATACCATGCATATAAGCCTTTAAAATTAGCACTTTTGATTATTCATGTTCGTGTCCCATGTGTGTTTGAATGAATTTTTTGCCTGTTCGCATGTTCTGCAGCGAACCGAATGGGGGGTGTTCGGCTCATCCCTATTTGCAACATATGTCTGAAGCGTATCAAGCGTGGCCAAAGCAGCAGCCACTTGGGCACCACATGCTTGACCAGACATATGTCGAGCTCCCATGCAGTCCGTTGGCAACAGTACTTAAAAGATCCACACCAAAGAACAAGGCTGACCTCTTCTTGCTCCTCATCAGCTGGCATCTATAATCCCACTATATTTTCAGTCCTCTCTGAGACCTGCACTGAGAGGAATGAAGATGTAGGATTAGGTGTCCCAAGCACTTGCGGGCAATCTGCTAGCGGTACACCTAAATCCGATTGTAGCAGGCAAATTTCCCTTCCCCAGTTGCTAAACCATTGAAAGAAATTCGGTCCCAGCCACCCACATGCTCAGCGGCTGAATGCTAGTTTGGCTAAATTGCTAGCACTCCAACTGCTGCCTTTTCAGCTAGTAGACTCTGCCCCCTTTCGAGAATTTTTGGAATATGCGGTACCTCAGTGGCAGGTTCCCAAACACCATATTTTTTCTCGGAAAGGCATTCCGGCTCTCTACCGGCATGTGGAAGGCAATGTCTTGGCCTCCTTGGACAGGGCGGTCAGCCCTCATGGTCCAGCAGGCATGGACAGGGACGTTACCTTTCTTTCACGGCGCACTGGGTAACCCTGCTGGCAGCTGGGAAGGATGCAGGACAGGGTGCAGTAACGTTGGAGCTTGTTCCACCACCACACCTCCAAAATGCTACTAGTGGTGATTCTGCCGCACCTCTCTCCTCCACCCCCTCCTCTTCTTTATCCTCTATGGCCTCTTCCTGTGAAGATTTGTCCTCAGAACCAGCGGTGCTCCGTAGGCATTCTAGGGGCTACGCAAGCACTCAGGCAAAAAGATGCCATGCTGTGCTTGAGTTGGCCTGCTTAGGGAACAGGAGCCACATTGGGGCAGAGATTCTGTCAGCTCTGCAGGGGCAGGTTCAGAGGTGGTTGCCAGCTTCAGCCAGGAATGGTGGTTTGCGACAATGGCACCAACCTCCTCTCCGCCCTCCGACAGGGACACTTGAGCCATGTTCCCTGTTTTACTCACGTCCTTAATTTGGTGGTGCAGTGGTTTTTGTATAGGTACCCGGGCTTACAGGATCTCCTGAGGCAGGCCAGGAAAGTCTGTGGGCATTTCCGCCGGTCATATAATGCCAGTGCTCGGCTGGCTGACCTTTAAAAGGAATGCAACCTGCCCAAGAACCGCCTCATCTGTGACATGCCCACCAAGTGGAACTCAATATTGGCAATGCTGCAGCGGCTGCACATGCTGCAGAGGGCCATCAATGAGTACCTGTGCGAGTATGGCACAGGACAGGGTCAGGGGAGTTTGGCTTTTTTTTGCCAAGCCAGTGGCTAATGATCAAGGATGCATGCACTGTCCTGTCACCATTTGAGGAGGCCACGAGGATGGTGAGTAATGACAGTGCATGCATCAGTGATACTGTCCCTCTTGTCTTCCTGTTGGAGCACATGCTGCGTGGAATAATGGACAGGGCACTTGAGGCAGAACAGAGGGAGGAAGAGGAGGACTTTCTTACCTCTCAAGGCCCCCTTTATCCGGACAGTATTCCTGCAGGCCGGCCTATCACACAGGAAGAGGAGAAGGATTGTGTTAGCATGGAGGTGGAGCCTGGCACTCAGCATCAGCAGCAGTCTTCAAAGGATCGTTTTTAGTCCCCAGAAACCCATGGACTTGTACGTGGCTGGGAGGAGGTGGCTGCATATCATGTCATCCTTAGTGACCCAGAGGACTCTGGACCGAATGCCTCAGTAAACCTACGCTGCATGGCCTCCCTGATCCTGCAAAGCCTGCAAAAGGATCCTCGGATTTGTGGTATCAAGGAGAAGGATCAGTAATGGCTGGCAACCCTTCTTGATCCACGTTACAAAGGTAAGGTTGCAGAACTTATCCAGCTTTTGCAGAGGGAGCAGAGGATGAAACATCTTCGGGGGGCCTTTCAAAAAGGTTTGTGCAATGCGTTTCCAGAGCCTGGGAGGTTACAATTTCCTGGTCCAGCAACCATTAACCATTAACGCTCATTAACATAGGTTGGACTTGATGGACTTGTGTCTTTTTTCAACCTCACCTACTATGTAACTATGTAACCATCGCCAGCGTCTTATTTACATGGTGCAGGAATACCTTGGGGCAAGATCAAACTTGGAGACCTTTCCAACCGAAAATCCACTGGGTTACTAGGTCTTGAGGATGGATCACTGGTCAGAGCTTGCACAGTATGCAATTAAGCTACTGGACTGTCCTGCATCCAGCGTTCTATCTGACGCACATTCAGTGCTGCTGGAGGCTTTGTAATCGATCACACAGTGTGCCTGTCCACAGACTCGGTTGATCGGCTCACCTTCATAAAAATGAATCAGTCTTGGATGACCACCTACCAAGCACCTGATGCTGATGTAACCGATTCATTTTTTTCTGAATGTGAGATCCCTTGAAGACTCCCTGTGTTGATGCTGAGTGACTATTCTATTCCTTCTCAATGTTCATATTGATAGCTTCTAAGAACATTTTAGGTTCTGGGCACCAGTGCCTAAAGCCCAATTTTTCTGCCCCTGTTTAACAGGGGCGTGTAATTACAATTTTTGCTGTAATATTTTGCAGCAGGGCTCATTCCTGCGCTCAACTAGAGTATCCATGAGGGGTTGCAGTGTTGTGGCATCAGCACCAGTGCCTAAAGCCCAATTTTTCTGCCCCTGTTTAGCAGGGGCGTGTAATTACAATTTTTGCTGTAATATTTTGCAGCAGGGTGTTAGGATTACTCTCCTCTTGTGATCAGTCGAACTCCAGGTGTATTGAAAAGCAGACAATTTATTTCAGATGTGTCACACAAATGGATGATGCTTACAAGTCAAAAGATGCAGTAAGAATCATACAAAGAGATGAACATCCCCCCTCCTAATACCTACAATAATATAGAGATAACGCTTCTATTGGCTGAGGAAACACACATAGCGTGCCTGGTACAAAATGGTACTTTATTTGCCAATTAGTGTTTCCTGTACATTCTTGTTCTACTATATATGGTTAAGCCTAATCATCCTACAACTTACTATGGAGTTAGTTAAAGCAAACGATACAGCAAGTTAATACAACAATGTGCTCAGAAGTCATCTTAAGAAAAGTCTCAGGGTTATTGTTTTTCTAATAGTCACACAATAAACATTTAAAACTTTTCTAACATTCCCTCCTCTTGTGTGACTATTTTATCTCAACACATTTCGATGATAGTCCCAGTGTTATACACTTTCGGTCTGTATGTCATTAAGTTGAGCTTCAATGTCCACAAAGGTCTCCTCAGAGATAGGAAGGGCTTGATACATCATTCTTGAGACCGCGGTTTCAGTCAGTTTTTGTGAAAGTCCTCAAATACAGGGAATGCAGTAGCATCCACAAGTGACCAAAACGGCCAAAGCCACAGCAATTGAGATCAAACATGTGATAAGTCCAGTCCACTTACTGAACCATCCTTCAAGCCAGTTTGTTAATGGATCATTAACCACTTGACGACCGCCTCACGCCGATTTACGTCGGCGAGGTGGCACGGACAGGCAAAATCACGTACATATACGTGATTTGCCTTCCGCGGGTGGGGGGTCCGATCGGACCCCCCCCCGGTGCCCGAGGCGGTCGTCTTTTCTCCCACGGCGATCGGAGATGAGGGGGAGGCCATCCGTTCGTGGCCCCCCCCTCGCGATCGCCGCCGGCCAATGAGAACATTCCTTTGCTGCTGTATGCTAAACAGCAGCAAAGGAAATTATGTCATCTCTCCTCGGCTCGGTAATTTCCGTTCCGGCCCGAGGAGAGAAGACAAGTGAGTGAGTGCACAACACACACACAGTAGAACATGCCAGGCACACAAAACACCCCGATCCCCCCCCCGATCGCCCCCCGATCCCCCCCAATCACCCCCCCCCCGTCACAAACTGACACCAGCAGTTTTTTTGTTTTTTGTTTGTTTTTTTCTGATTACTGCATTGGTGTCAGTTTGTGACAGTTACAGTGTTGGGACAGTTAGTATTACCCCCCTGTAGGTCTAGGATACCCCCCTAACCCCCCCTAATAAAGTTTTAACCCCTTGATCACCCCCTGTCACCAGTGTCACTAAGCGATCATTTTTCTGATCGCTGTATTAGTGTCGCTGGTGACGCTAGTTAGTGAGGTAAATATTTAGGTTCGCCGTCAGCGTTTTATAGCGACAGGGACCCCCATATACTATCTAATAAATGTTTTAACCCCTTGATTTCCCCCTAGTTAACCCTTTCACCACTGATCACCGTATTACTGTTACGGGTGACGCTGGTTAGTTTGTTTGTTTTTTATAGTGTCAGGGCACCCGCCGTTTATTACCGAATAAAGGTTTAGCCCCCTGATCGCCCGGCGGTGATATGCGTCGCCCCAGGCAGCGTCAGATTAGCGCCAGTACCGCTAACACCCACGCACGCAGCATACGCCTCCCTTAGTGGTATAGTATCTGTACGGATCAATATCTGATCCGATCAGATCTATACTAGCGTCCCCAGCAGTTTAGGGTTCCCAAAAACGCAGTGTTAGCGGGATCAGCCCAGATACCTGCTAGCACCTGCGTTTTGCCCCTCCGCCCGGCCCAGCCCAAGTGCAGTATCGATCGATCACTGTCACTTACAAAACACTAAACGCATAACTGCAGCGTTCGCAGAGTCAGGCCTGATCCCTGCGATCGCTAACAGTTTTTTTGGTAGCATTTTGGTGAACTGGCAAGCACCAGACCCAGGCAGCGTCAGGTTAGCGCCAGTAGCGCCAACACCCACGCACGCACCGTACAGCTCCCTTAGTGGTATAGTATCTGATCGGATCAATATCTGATCCGATCAGATCTATACTAGGGTCCCCAGCAGTTTAGGGTTCCCAAAAACGCAGTGTTAGCGGGATTAGCCCAGATACCTGCTAGCACCTGCGTTTTGCCCCTCCGCCCGGCCCAGCCCAGCCCACCCAAGTGCAGTATCGATCGATCACTGACACTTACAAAACACTAAATGCATAACTGCAGCGTTCGCAGAGTCAGGCCTGATCCCTGCGATCGCTAACAGTTTTTTTGGTAGTATTTTGGTGAACTGGCAAGCACCAGCCCCAAGCAGCGTCAGATTAGCGCCAGTACCGCTAACACCCACGCACGCACCGTACACCTCCCTTAGTGGTATAGTATCTGAACGGATCAATATCTGATCAGATCTATACTAGCGTCCCCAGCAGTTTAGGGTTCCCAAAAACGCAGTGTTAGCGGGATCAGCCCAGATACCTGCTAGCACCTGCATTTTGCCCCTCCGCCCGGCCCAGCCCAGCCAAGTGCAGTATCAATCGATCACTGTCACTTACAAAACACTAAACACATAACTGCAGCGTTCGCAGAGTCAGGCCTGATCCCTGCGATCGCTAACAGTTTTTTTGGTAGCTTTTTATTGAACTGGCAAGCGCCAGCGGCCTAGTACACCCCGGTCGTAGTCAAACCAGCACTGCAGTAACACTTGGTGACGTGGCGAGTCCTATAAGTGCAGTTCAAGCTGGTGAGGTGGCAAACACAAGTAGTGTCCCGCTGCCACCAAGAAGACAAACACAGGCCCGTCGTGCCCATAGTGCCCTTCCTGCTGCATTCGCCAATCCTAATTGGGAACCCACCGCTTCTGCAGCGCCCGTACTTCCCCCTTTCACATCCCCAACCAAATGCAGTCGGCTGCATGAGAGGCATTTTCTTTATGTCCTCCCGAGTACCCCTACCCAACGAACCCCCAAAAAAGATGTCGTGTCTGCAGCAAGCGCGGATATAGGCGTGACACCCGCTATTATTGTCCCTCCTGTCCTGACAATCCTGGTCTTTGCATTGGTGAATGTTTTGAACGCTACCATACACTAGTTGAGTATTAGCGTAGGGTACAGCATTGCACAGACTAGGCACACTTTCACAGGGTCTTCCAAGATGCCATCGCATTTTGAGAGACCCGAACCTGGAACCGGTTACCGTTATAAAAGTTACAGATACAAAAAAAGTGTAAAAAAAAAAAAATATATATAAAATAAAAAAAAAATAGTTGTCGTTTTATTGTTCTCTCTCTCTCTATTCTCTCTCTCTCGTTCTGCTCTTTTTTACTGTATTCTATTCTGCAATGTTTTATTGTTATTATGTTTTATCATGTTTGCTTTTCAGGTATGCAATTTTTTATACTTTACCGTTTACTGTGCTTTATTGTTAACCATTTTTTTGTCTTCAGGTACACCATTCACGACTTTGAATGGTTATACCAGAATGATGCCTGCAGGTTTAGGTATCATCTTGGTATCATTCTTTTCAGCCAGCGGTCTGCTTTCATGTAAAAGCAATCCTAGTGGCTAATTAGCCTCTAGACTGCTTTTACAAGCCGTGGGAGGGAATGCCCCCCCCACCGTCTTCCGTGTTTTTCTCTGGCTCTCCTGTCTCAACAGGGAACCTGAGAATGCAGCCGGTGATTCAGCCAGCTGACCATAGAGCTGATCAGAGACCAGAGTGGCTCCAAACATCTCTATGGCCTAAGAAACCGGAAGCTACGAGCATTTTATGACTTAGATTTCGCCAGATGTAAATAGCGCCATTGGGAAATTGGGGAAGCATTTTATCACACCGATCTTGGTGTCATCAGATGCTTTGAGGGCAGAGGAGAGATCTAGGGTCTAATAGACCCCAATTTTTTCAAAAAAGAGTACCTGTCACTACCTATTGCTATCATAGAGGATATTTGCATTCCCCGAGATAACAATAAAAATGATTAAAAAAAAAAAAAAATGAAAGGAACAGTTTAAAAATAAGATAAAAATGCAAAAAAATAATAAAGAAGAAAAAAAAAAAAAAAAAAAGCACCCCTGTCGCCCCCTGCTCTCGCGCTAAGGCGAACGCAAACGGCGGTCTGTCGTCAAACGTAAACAGCAATTGCACCATGCATGTGAGGTATCGCCGCGAAGGTCAGATCGAGGGCAGTAATTTTTGCAGTAGACCTCCTCTGTAAATCTAAAGTGGTAACCTGTAAAGGCTTTTAAAGGCTTTTAAAAATGCATGTATTTTGTTGCCACTGCACGTTTGTGCGCAATTTTAAAGCATGTCATGTTTGGTATCCATGTACTCGGCCTAAGATCATCTTTTTTATTTCATCAAACATTTGGGCAATATAGTGTGTTTTAGTGCATTAAAATTTAAAAAAGTGTGTTTTTTCCCCAAAAAATGCGTTTGAAAAATCGCTGCGCAAATACTGTGTGAAAAAAAAAAATGAAACACCCACCATTTTAATCTGTAGGGCATTTGCTTTAAAAAAATATATAATGTTTGGGGGTTCAAAGTAATTCTTTTGCAAAAAAAAATAACTTTTTCATGTAAACAATGAGTGTCAGAAAGGGCTTTGTCTTCAAGTGGTTAGAAGAGTTGGTGATGTGTGACATAAGCTTCTAAATGTTGTGCATAAAATGCCAGGACAGTTCAAAACCCCCCCAAATGACCCCATTTTGGAAAGTAGACATCCCAAGCTATTTGCTGAGAGGCATGTCGAGTCCATGGAATATTTTATATTGCGACACAAGTTGCGGGAAAGAGACAAATTTTTTTTTTTTTTTTTTTGCACAAAGTTGTCACTAAATGATATATTGCTCATGCCATGGGAATATGTGAAATTACACCCCAAAATACATTCTGCTGCTTCTCCTGAGTACGGGGATACCACATGTGTGAGACTTTTTGGGAGCCTAGCCGCGTACGGGACCCCGAAAACCAAGCACCGCCTTCAGGCTTTCTAAGGGCGTGAATTTTTGATTTCACTCTTCACTGCCTATCACAGTTTCGGAGGCCATGGAAAGCCCAGGTGGCACAAAACCCCCCCAAATGACCCCATTTTGGAAAGTAGACACCCAAAGCTATTTGCTGAGAGGTATAGTGAGTATTTTGCAGACCTCACTTTTTGTCACAAAGTTTTGAAAATTGAAAAAAGAAAAAAAAAAAAGTTTTTTCTTGTCTTTCTTCATTTTCAAAAACAAATGAGAGCTGCAAAATACTCACCATGCCTCTCAGCAAATAGCTTGGGGTGTCTACTTTCCAAAATGGGGTCATTTGGGGGGGGGGGTTGTGCCACCTGGGCTTTCCATGGCCTCCGAAACTGTGATAGGCAGTGAAGAGTGAAATCAAAAATTTTCACCCTTGGAAATCCTGAAGGCGGTGCTTGGTTTTCGGGGCCCCGTACGCGGCTAGGCTCCCAAAAAGTCCCACACATGTGGTATCCCCATACTCAGGAGAAGCAGCTAAATGTATTTTGGGGTGCAATTCCACATATGCCCATGCCCTGTGTGAGCAATATATCATTTAGTGACAACTTTGTGCAAAAAAAAAAAAAAAAAAAAGTGTCACTTTCCCGCAAATTGTGTCAAAATATAAAATATTCCATGGACTCAATATGCCTCTCAGCAAATAGCTTGGGGTGTCTACTTTCCAAAATGGGGTCATTTGGGGGGTTTTGTGCCACCTGGGCATTCCATGGCCTCTGAAACTGTGATAGGCAGTGAAGAGTGAAATCAAAAATTTACACCCTTAGAAATCCTGAAGGCGGTGCTTGGTTTTCGGGGCCCCGTACGCGGCTAAGCTCCCAAAAAGTCCCACACATGTGGTATCCCCATACTCAGGAGAAGCAGCTGAATGTATTTTGGGGTGCAATTCCACATAGGCCCATGGCCTGTGTGAGCAATATATCATTTAGTGACAACTTTTTGTAAATATTTTTTTTTTTTTTTTTTGTCATTATTCAATTACTTGGGACAAAAAAAATAAATATTCAATGGGTTCAACATGCCTCTCAGCAATTTCCTTGGGGTGTCTACTTTCCAAAATGGGGTCATTTGAGGGGGGTTTGTACTGCCCTGCCATTTTAGCACCTCAAGAAATGACATAGGCAGTCATAAACTAAAAGCTGTGTAAATTACAGAAAATGTACCCTAGTTTGTAGACGCTATAACTTTTGCGCAAACCAATAAATATATGCTTATTGACATTTTTTTTACCAAAGACATGTGGCCGAATACATTTTGGCCTAAATGTATGACTAAAATTTAGTTTATTGGATTTTTTTTATAACAAAAAGTAGAAAATATCATTTTTTTTCAAAATTTTCGGTCTTTTTCAGTTTATAGCGCAAAAAATAAAAACTGCAGAGGTGATCAAATACCATCAAAAGAAAGCTCTATTTGTGGGAAGAAAAGGACGCAAATTTCGTTTAGGTACAGCATTGCATGACCGCGCAATTAGCAGTTAAAGCGACGCAGTGCCAAATTGGAAAAAGACCTCTGGTCCTTAGGCAGCATAATGGTCCGGGGCTCAAGTGGTTAATACCTGAGTTTTCCGCTAATTCATTCGATAGAGCAGTCAGTCCTTCCAAGGCTCTGGTCACAGTCCCTCCAGGAGCTGTATTAGGGATAAAGGTGCAACACATGCTACCAAACATTTTGCATACCCCTCCTCTTTCAACTAGGACCATATCTAAGGCCATTCGGTTCTGCCGTGCCATTAGAGATGTGGTGGCCAACTGTTCTGTTAGGCCCTTCACAGCGTCCCTAGTATAGTTTACAAATCGTTGTTGGTTATAGTGTACATAGTTAATCCAGTCAACATTTTTATCTATAGTCACCCACCAGAGAAGAGACTCAAACCCAGCTGTCACCTGATTCCTGGCCCTAAACTCATCCAGCACTCCGCAAGGAACCCCAATCTCATCTATGTATGACCCTATGGGAGAGGTGTCCCTCCGATACCGTTGGCGACTCTTAGTTCACGGGTGTTCTGACAGGATCCTCAGGGGCATAGCCTGCTGGACCATAGCGCAATCCCCTCGGGCATTGGCCAGTATCCTAGCTTACAGTTTCTTATCCCCACACATCCACCAGACATCAGCTCTCTGAATGTCATGTTCAACCCAGTCACCATTGCCCATGTTAATCCTCTCCCTACAATAGTCATCGGGTAGCGACCCAAGATCCACCCCGCTACAGTTCCCTGGGAGTGCAAAACAAGTAAAGTTGCCCGGATAAGCAGTAACCGCTGGATGTATCTGAGGTCTCTGTACTGGGAGAAACAACAAACTCAACATGTGACAGGTAGAATTTGTTTCAGGTTTATAGCTCTTATTATACAATCGCAACATACATTTTAAACCTCCTGGATCTGTATTGTGATCTAGAGGAAAAGGAATAGTTGCTAAATGTAGTCTTGCTCTGGCACAAACTAAACAGTTTTCCTTTTTTTAAAGTTTTAACCGTGTACCTCAACCATTCTAACCACTCATTTTTTTTTTTCCCTGGTAACCTGTCTCCAAAGCTATGGCATCTTCTACTGTTAGGTTAGTAAATCTTATAGTTTTACTCAGAACTTCTATTTTAGTATGGCGTCACTTCCGGTCTGAGTGGCGATTGTTGTTTACACAGCGCCGCCTCTTGTTTTATCATGTGAGTATATCTCCTAAACTTTTTAATAAATAAAGCCTTTTTAAACAATATCAAACTATGAGCATTACTCTTTCCCCTATGTGATATCTCGGTGGAAAAGCCAGCAAAACGTTTCTCAGATTGCCCAGCAAAACCCAGTAGCTCACACTGTGAAGGCATAACACCCCTGGGGGGTAATGTCATCTGGTGAGTGCAATCACATTATCAACACGGATAATATCACCTGGCACCACTGTCACTTGAAAAGATAATCAGCACCAAATTTTGATGAAGCACTGGACACTTTTTTTTTTTTTTTTTTTTTTTTTAAGCACGTTACTTTATTTATTGTATGGACTTATCTACTCATAATTTAGTGTTTGCAACAATTTCATCATTTTGTTTTGGTTTTGAATGTGGTCTTACTGTGGTGTAACACAGAGACGTATATTGAATTGTGCATTCACATTTTTGTTGTTTGTTTCTTTTTTTTTTTTTTTTTTTTTTTTTTTTTTTCACTTCTGCTTTAAGTTTATCTATTGGCATAATTGGATTTTTATTCACATACCAGATTTTTGATACAGCAGACATCCATATTTATCACTTTGCCAATTAGGTATTAGATCACTGCATTTCTACAGTTCCAGATATTGTAGATCATGGATTTTAGTTTGCAGACTCCAGAGGGTGTAGCACACCAGTTGGACACCCTATCTGAAGTTCAGCACCTGCAACACACACACTCTGATATTCATCAACAGGGGGTGTAACACTATCACTTGTATAGGTTATTTTTAATTCTTGCCCCCAGGGGGTGCAACACAAAAGTGGTTTACTGCATCAGAGGTTTAATATATAAAGTAGTTGCATTTGTTTAGATGTTTGGCACTTATATATGTTTTTATTTGTTTTTTTTTCAAACACATTTTGAGACCAACAGACAGAGGATGTATCACAGTTCATTTTATTTGAGGCATACCTCCCCTAATATTTTACATATATATATTTTTTTAATTTGAAGGGAAATAGTGCCACGTCTACACTCCCATAATCTACCTTTTCCTGTTGTCAGGTTTTATTAGGTGGTAATACCTTGAGGAAAAATTTGCCTGAGGGGTCAGTTTCTGACACCCATGCTCCCATAGAGTACAACCACTGATCTTCCTTCCTCGACTCCTTTAATGTTATCAATAATTGTTTACAGTTCTTACTATGTGTGTAGGGGGGAGGTGGCCGCTTCTGTAATTATGAGTCTTTCCTTTATTCCACTCTTTTTAGGCCCTGGTAGATTATACCCCCGATCTTGATGTGCTGTGGTCCACAGGGCTTGATCCTATGCTTGACATCCTGCCCTATTTCAGAGCCAGCAAATGTATTTATCTGCCCATAGAATTCCTCTAGCCCCAGTTGTATCCCCACAATCTGCAATCTTACAGAAGTCTACCAGTATAGTGCTAGTTATTCCCTCTATAAAGGTTAGATTCAATGCTTTTCCTGTTCTTTCCCAATCCAAAGGTTCCTCTACTCTTCCATAACGTCTCCCCCCCTCTTATGGACGCCTCTTCTAGAGTCACCAGTAACCCAAGGATAATTACTGTCCCTTTCATCCTAACCAGCTACAGAGTTCCAGCGGATAGGGTAGGGGAGACTTCACCAGTTTGAGACAAGTCCCACCTTGTGCAAGACCTCCCTTTGTAGCCGGACTTTCTGAACCTCTTGTAGCCAACTGGCCCTACTCTACCTGTAAAACCTTTTTGCAATGGGACTGGTGAATCCAGGTAGACCTCTCTGCAATCCTTATCGCAGTAGGGGTAGTTAGGAGGAATTTGAAAGGGCCATCCCACCTTTGGGAGTACCACTGCTTTTTCTTATTACTTTTTGTTAAGACCCAATCTCCCACATGCACCTTTTCATCTTCTTGAATTGGACTTTCTAGGACAGAAAAAAAATCATTATTACGTCTTTGTCTTAACAGCCTAGACATGTATTCTGCTAGTGTGTGCTCAGATTCCTCAGTAGGTGTTTCATTTGGTTGTAAGGGTATCCTATATGGCCTTCCATGTATCATTTCAAATGGGCTTAAACCTTCTTTTGTGGGTGTGATATGCATACTGGTCACAGCTACTAGTAGGCAGTACATCCAATTTTTACCTGTTTCTTCCATAGCTTTCCTCAGTTTGCTTTTTAGAATGCCATTATGTCTTTCCACCAATCCAGCTGATTGGGAATGATAGGCACAATGGTATTTCACTTAAATTCCCATCACTTCTCTCAAATGTTGTATAGTTTTATTTACAAATAAGGGTCCATTATCACTGTCTGTGCATCTGCACTTCCTGTCAGGAATTCTCCACCCATTTGGTCAGGGTGTCTATGATTAGCAAACAATATTTCTTCCTTTCACATTCGTCCAATTCAATAAAATCCATGCAATGTGTTGGAATGGATATTGCGGTGTGGGGAACTTCCCTTTCCGTGGTCTTATGCCTCCCTAAGCATTGTATCTTGCACATATAGTCCATTGAGAGGAAAAAGTTTTTTAGTAGTTAGTGAAGCCATAGGCTTTACATACCTTATTTAACATCTCAGTCACCCCCCTGTTTGACACATGTGTTACTCCATGTGTCAATACTGCTGCATATCTAAACAAGGATTTTGGCAATACCGGTTTTCAATCAGGTGACATGTAAATGTTATCTATACTTGTGCAACCTTTTGTTCTCCAATATTGCTTCTTTGTCTCTAAGGACTGTGTAGTCTATATTATTTCATACCTTTAATTTAATGTTCTAAACTCTAAAATACCTCTAAAGGTTCAATTTTGTACCCATTCATGCAATCGCTAGACACCCATAAAAAGGAACTCGTCTCATTCTTCAGTTGTGTAGAAGGAGGAGAGGGGGGAGAGGATGTCATATCTGCACTTTAATTGGGGCTGGGGAAAATAGATACTCTTTATCTAACATGAATGAGCGCAGGATCACAGATCAAACTACCAAAGAAAGCCTTCCTTACTTTGGAGTTGTTAAAAACAATATTCTTTCATTTATTCAAATGTAAGTCCATAAGTCCACCAAGTATGCAGACATAAAATGTTTCCTAGTGGCATTTACATTATTTGACATATGTATTCAATATATATCAAAATATTTTTCTCAGACCCCGATATTTTAGCAGAATTAAATAAAACATGAAACCCCTTTTGTATTGTTCCCCTTATTCTCTGGTCCCAAAACATTTTTTTTTTTAACCCAAACACATATTCTAATTTAGAACTTAGCCTTTTAATTTTATAAATGTACCTAAATATAAACAGCATTGCATCATTAACACTTTAGAGTTGAAAATCTGGGAGTTCTAAAAGTAACATATCCAAGAAATATTTACTTTAAGACTATTATTTGGACTTTCTTTCCCACCGAAAATCCTAATATTTTTACAGATGCACAAATTAACCTCTGTGTGCTCAAAGGGTTAATGCTGCCCTACTAGTCATCCATCATCATCTCCCTCTCTCTTCTGCTATGTCTGTCAGGCAATCTGCATTTTCTTGTTTCTGTGAAAAAGCATCAAGTCTGTATATTTCCTTCTCTCCTCTCTCTGGACCTCAAAACTACGGCACGCTTCTCTTAGCAAAGCCCATTCAAATCCCTATTTCCTTATGGCAGTAAAATTAAGGGGTTGTAAAGGTAAAAATTTTTTCACCTTAATGCATTCTATGCATTAAGGTGAAAAAACTTTTGACAGTACCGCCGCCCCCAGCCCCCCCGTTTTACTTACCTGACGCCTCGAATCTTCGCTCCTCGTCCTCGTCAGCTTCATTGCAGCTCAGCCTGGTCACTGATTGGCTGCAGTGGATGGATTGAAAGCAGCGCAGCCATTGGCTCGCGCTGCTGTCAATCACATCCGATGACGCGGCGCGCCGGGGGGCGGGGCCGAGTGATACAGCGAGCGGCTATAGCCGCCGGCTGTATCACGGGAGCGCGCCCGCAAGCACTCACCACCGTGCGAGGGAGCTCGCATGAAGGTGGTAAATGCTTGCGGGGAGGAGCTGAAACAGCCGCCGAGGGACCCCAGAAGACCAGGTTCGGGGCCACTCTGTGCAGAACGAGCTGCACAGTGAAGGTAAGTATAACATGTTTGTTATTTTAAAAAAAAAAAAAAACATCTTTACAACCCCTTTAGCACTCAGTCACATACTGTCTCTGGATTGGACACATTTAAAGTAATCAAAACATTCTCAGCCTTTCCTTTTCTCACATTCATCAAGCCACTTGACAACTCCACAACATTCTGTTCACTCCACAATGTAATCCACCTTCATGTCTCCCATCGACCTCCTCAAAACCATCAACAATTTCTGCCATGTGCTTCCTTTAACACCATGGCATGCTAAAATAATAAAGCACTCTGGTGTTATCAGTGTACCTTTCCTTTTTTTTTTCTTTGTGCTCAGTTTCAGTATTTACAATATAACCCTTCTGTATTGTCATAGCTGGTCAAGAGTTAACTTTTTTTTTTACAGACACAATCTCACACAGGAATTTGAAACTGAGGAGCACTTCACTCCCTCCACGAGGGGAGGGGGTGAGGAAAAAACTTCAGGCTTTAATCTCCCTGTGATGATTTCTCGCACTTATTTTTTTTTTTTTTACTCAGTCATACTTAGCTATTTTTCTGCTTCTCAAATATTTGTTAAACATTTAGATCACACTTGCGTCTGGTCTAATTCTCTTTTGCTAGACCCATCAGTGATATGGCTAATGGATTACCTTTACCTGAAGTTGCAGCTCCAACTGTTTGGTTTCTATGAGTCCCACCGAGGGTTGTCCCCGAGCAGGCGGCCCAGATGTAGCACAGTCTCCCAGACAATGTTGTCCAGTGGTACCTGAGATGGTGCAGTAATCCAAGACGCCGGCTCTGGTCCAATCCCCATGGGCCATATAGTGCAATGTCACCTGGTATTTTACATATTTATCTGCTTAATACATTGGCTAGCAAGGTGTTGGCTGCCTTACAGAGCGAAGCCATAAGACAATTAACCCAAGTATCTCTTTAAGCTTTTCTAAAGTTTCCTGCTTCTCTGCCAGCTCCCAATCTGTCACTGATAGGCAAACAGGCTACAACACAAATTTTACAAACACACAGACCATGAGGTGTGAAGAGAGATTTTTTGCTGGTTACTTAAACTCCAATTATCAACCCATACCTTTTTTGATCTTTGGGTCCTAACAATTTAAATTTATCCATCAAATCCTGACACTTTTACAGTTAGTTTACTATTTAATCCAAACTTCCCTATAAAGCCCTGTGTCCTTAAAGAGCAGTTCCAGTCTCCCACTTGGCACATCAGGAACACAGCAGCCTCATAAGCAGGCACAAAACATTCTTTTACAGAGACTATTCCCCATTGTCAATGCCAGACGGGTCTCTCATTTACCTATAAAACACTGGTATAGTGACCCTCCACCCACGGTAACAATAGGAATACAAGAAGTGTAAAAATATCATCACTCCCCACACTATAGGGAGAATCAAAAAATAATTAACTTGCCTCTGCAGTACTGTTGTTTTTTTTTTTTTTTTCTTTTCAACAAGGTTACAGCATCAACAGAAAGGTTAACCATGAGAAAGGAGAAACTAAACACACAAAAGAAAGTTAGTCTTGTGATCTTCCTAGATCACTTAAGCGCTTACATCGTCGGGCAATCCACCTCCGACGATGACATCAGGCATTCACCCTCTGACGTTCGGTATACCTCAAATCTTTTTTTATCTGTCCTGGACAGCGGGTAACGCTATTTTTTACCTTAGACAACGCTCCCAAGTGTCTCTGTCTTAGCACACTGGATTATTAAGATATTATACAATCAATACCAGTGTCGGCAATTACAACACATTAATCAAACAGAAAGAGAAGAAAAGACTCTTAGAGAGTATTAAGAATAAGTTAAATTATCTTACCTCTCAAACACCAGGAGGACTGGATCACGAAGTTCGAAACCAGACAGTGGATCTGGGTCTCAGGCCCCCGCCCCTATTTCACCACTAACGTTGAGTGGGGGGACTTTTAATTCTCAGTGAGCTTTGAGGTCCAATACTCACCAAAGTTTTTGTCGGGACCATCTGACCCGAAATGCACTTGTTGGTTTCCGGCTCGGAGGACCAAAATGTTAGGATCACTCTCCTCTTGTGATCAGTCGAACTCCAGGTATATTGAAAAGCAGACAATTTATTTCAGATGTGTCACACAAATGGATGATGCTTACAAGTCAAAAGATGCAGTAAGAATCATACAAAGAGATGAACATCCCCCCTCCTAATACCTACAATAATATAGAGATAATGTCCGATCGGAGCGTGTTGTCGGAAATTCCGACCGTGTGTGGGCGCCATCGGACATTTTCCATCAGATTTTCCGACACACAAAGTTGGACAGCAGGAGATAAAATTTTCCGACAACAAAATCCGATCGCGTCAATTCCGACCGTGTGTGGCCTGTTCCGACGCACAAAGTGCCACGCATGCTCAGAAGAAATTCCGACACGGGACAGCTCGTTCTGGTAAACGTAGCGTTCGGAATGGATACAGCACTTTCGTCACGCTGCAATGTTCAAAATGGTTTAATACAGCGCACTCTCTTCTTCTTTATAATGTGACAAGAATTAAGTAGTTTTGCTGCTCATATTCACACACACTTCTCACAAACTTATTTCGTTACTATTTATCGGGATTCCCTCAATATATTTTGATTTCTCACATCTGACAACAACATTTTTTTTTTTTTTTTGGACTTTAATATAGATTCTTTTTTTGTGTTTCTCTTTTTTATTTATTTTTTTTTTTTGGTGATTTTGATTTGTACTCCCGAAAATGTTTGTGTGTGTTTTTGGTGACAAGTTCCCACAACACCACTAATATGTTGTTCTATTTAATCTGTAGGAGATTGTTTGGTGTTGTTGTCCCTTGTTAATTTCACATTGTACTTTAGAAATGTACCTGAATCGTCACCAACAAACTGTCCTTTTTGGATGAAAACACACACAGGAGAGTAGAATTTACCCCAAAAAATTTTATTAAGGGCTCACAACTAAACAAAGAGGGAGGCAACACTGGAGAAACTGCAGAAGTGGGCGAAGCCTTGGACCCCCAGGGCACACATCAACTATTTAAAAGCAAAATTGGTGGCCTGAGGAGTCCATATCATAAGGGAGGGCAGTCTGGTCCAGAAGTCCCAGAGATCCGGAAAGCAGCAGATGACATCTGTGTCCCCAGGCTGTGGTCATACGAGAGACTGCATCTTCTGTCAGACCAGACTGAACCCAGGGTCATCACTCTCAGGTCTTCCTTCCATGCTTCCTTACAGGCTTTGGCTGTGGTGGTGGAGTTGTGGCAGCAGGAGGAGGAGGAGAATCGTCCCTCTCAATGACATCCGTCTTGTGTGTCAGTTCCCCACTCTCCCCCTTACGAAGGACTTTATAAATCAGGTCCTCAGAGATCTTGCGTTGACCCTCCTGCATGCCCTGCAATTTTGTGGCAGCCATGCAGCCAAAGGCCTCTTCAGGACTGGGGAAGGCTCGGAGGGACGCCGAAGCCTCCTGGATCAGCCTGTATGCTGAATCCTGCACGGGACTCGGAGTGGCCTTCCTGGCTCGTTTATATGGCAGACGGAGGGGAGGGACCTGAGACTCAGTCAGGCTGCGACTTGTCCCAGGCTTCTCTTGGCTGCCACTTAGCCCCGCCTCCTCCTGGCTGCCACTAATCCCCACCTCCTCCTGGCTGCCACTAACCCCCGCCTCCTCCTGACTGCCACATTCCACAGCCTCCTCCTGGCTGAGGTCTTCCTGTGTATGAAAAAGGGACATAGTTTTAGTTTTTTATTCATCAATCACACACAATTTTCACCTCCTGACTGCTGCAAATTGAATGTTAACAAATATAACAGACTATCCTTCTGAGCCCAGCAGTTTTCATTCTTTTCCCAATTTTGGGTGCCCACTACTGTCTATTGATATGTAAAGCACTTTTTTTAATCAGCAATTAGTGATCAATAATAACATCTAATAAACATCATTTATTTATTGACCAGAAATCTGTAGAAGAATGCTATACCTGACTCCAGCTGGGCTCCTCCATTTCTTCCTGGCTGGAAGGCCCAGGTTGGACATCGGAAGCCTCAGCTGGGGTGGAAGGAAGCGTGGAAGGAAGAGTAGAGAGGGATTCCCTGACTTCAGTGTGGTCTGACAGAAATCGCAGTCTCTGGTAGTACCACAGCCTGGGGACATAAACGTCATCTGCTGCAGCTCCGGATCTCTGGGAATCCGTGACCTTCTTGCGCTCCCTAAGATAAGTGCTCCTCAGGCCACCAATTTTAGCTTTCAAATAAGGGATGGTTGCTGTGGGGACCACCGGCTTCACCAACTCCAGCAGTTTCTCCAGCGCTGCCTGCCTCTTCTGTTTGTGATTATAGTGGGGGTGTCTCACTTGCCACAAACAGGGCAGCTCCCTGTACTTGTCTATGAACAGGGGCAGGAAATTGTGGTCGTTGAACCCATCCATTTTCTCTGTAAGACACAACACAAGACAAAGTCTAATGTCAGGCCAAACTCCCCTAATCTTGTTACAATATAGGCTTCCATTTCGAAGCAGTATAGGCCCAAGTTTAGATCCTACCTTCGTTAGCACGATCGGCGTCTCCGATGCTCCTTCCTCCGCTCACAGATCGTACGTAAGACGCGCGCGTTACGATTTATACACACTGCGCATGCGTATAACTCCGCCCGCCCCTGACGTTCTTTCTAGTCTATTCCCCGCCCCTTTTCGTTCGGCGCAGTGGGGGAAGAGCACATGGCGGATAGACAGCAGGATCGTGCTAATTGTAGCAACGAGGAGGAGGAGGAGGAAAGACTGGAGCCTGAAACGTCCCGATCCAGAAGGAGATTAAAGGACTCAAATATGTCCTTTGGGGAGATGTTGGAGATGGTGGACATCCTTAAGAAGGCCGACTATGATGGAAAGTATGGGCCTTACCCCAACCCCAATGTCCGAAAGGCCAAGATCATGGCGAAAGTGGTCAGGAGTCTGCACCGGAAATTCGGGGTACGACGATCGAAAGATCAGCTCAGGAAGCGGTGGTCGGACCTGAAATTACGAGAACATGAGCAGTACAGAAAGATCCGGAGAGTGCTGCAAAAAAGTTTATTACGTTCGTGCTGCTCCATGTGCTTTTAGGAACTGTTGTACAGTTTAAAATGGCAACTTTCATGTTCATGGGCACATTATTCGTTCGGATCACACATTGTTATTTCGGACGATAAAATACCATTGTTTAGGCCATATGCATTTGGCCACCATTTTGACGCCCTATACTTGTCTTCAAAGAATTGGGTTGTGTAGATGGCTTTGTTACTAGAATGAAATGCAAACTAGATTGTGTGTAAGGAGAGGACACTCAGCAGCTGTTTTCACATCTGGACACTGGAGCACTAGTATGGGACACAAGAACACCATTTTTATTAGGGGGGCCACACAGGTGCCCCAGTGTATACTATAGGGGGGGCTACATCTGTGAAGCTTTTACCAAACAGGTAAAGTATTGCAGCTTGACAAAGGGCACTAAAAAAGCTACATCTTGGAACTCGGCTAAAATAGACAATTGTACCCCACTTCCAAACAATGTTTCATCTTTATAGTTCTGACATTAAATATCTGTGTGCTAATTATACCATTTTTGTTTTACATAGGGGAGAAAAGACTCAGAGGACACCCCTCATCCGAGGAGACCAGAGCCCCCCCCCTCTGGAAGAAGGGGAAATCCCCCCAACACAAGATGAGCAGGAGGATGAAGACGTGGTGGAAGTAGTTACCACAACAGGTGAGTGTCTGCGACCACAGGCTCAGATAAGAGATGGATTGCGGCATTTTTTTTAAACCTAATTTATTTTGGGTTTCCTCTCTTTTTAGGTGGTCGTGAGGTTGTGGATCCAGATCCTTTCACATCCGAAAGTGCCCAGATCCTGATCGGGGAGATCATGGGGTGTAATTTACAATTGGAAAACATCAAGCAAAACATCAATGATGTTATTCCAAAATATAAAAACATCATTGATGTTTTGGGGCGAGTTTAAAGTTCCAAATCACTTTCTTCTTTTGTGTGCTACAATGTGCGAAATGTTTTTGTGATTTTTCCCAAAGCCAAATTTGGAGGATGCACACAGTGTGTCAACATGTGCTATCTGCCATCACGGGAGATCAATGGACGCGTTTTGGGGGTGCAACCCCTTCCTCAATTATAAAGTAGCGGTGAGGAAGGGCTTTCTCCCCCAAAACACATCCCTTGATCCCCCCTGATGGCAGATAGCACATGTTGACATTGGGAAATTTGTGTGCATCTTCCAAATTTGGCTTTTCCAGGGGTGATTTCCCCCCATCTGAACGCTATATCAAACACAGTTCCTAAATACTCATGTCTGATATAGCCTTCCAGTTCTACCAAATGTGAACTTTGTAAGATCAAGATTTGTGTCTTTCTTGTTGGTTTTACACAGGCCTGTTTTCTATAAAATGGACATTTTGATTTTGGATAATGACACCACAAAAATTGGTATACAACAAACATGTTGGTTTGTCAGAAAAACCTTTGGTAAATGCACATGTGATTGTGCAGGTATTAAAAAGATTGTTCATCAAGAATGTGTGGATTATTGTCTCACGCTACAACACTTTTGGGGTGATATAATTGTTGTTTTATGAGAAAATGGGGGTTATTTCCTAAGGGGAAATCCACTTTGCACTACAAGTGCAGTTTCAGTGCAGTTGCAAGTGCACTTGTGGTGAAAAGTGTCTTTGCATTTAGTAAATAACAGCCAACAGTGCTTTGTATAAGGTTACACAATCACGACATTTTCTGGACTCCACACATTTCTGTCAGGGTCAGCTCAAACACACACAAGCAGTAAATGTCCACAAAGAAGAGCCTGGGGGGAGATGCCTGTCGAGAACTTGAGGTCCTGCAGGCTTCTCCCTGTGGCCAAATACTGCAAGGTAGCGACCAGCCTCTGCTCCGGAGTGATGGCTTGCCTCATGCAGGTATCCTGCCTGCTAATATAAGGGGTCAGCAAAGCCAACAAACGGTGAAACACGGGGTCCGTCATCCTGAGAAAGTTCCTGAAATCATCAGGATTATTCTCACGGATCTGAAGCAACCAATTCTTGGTCCATGAACTCCTCCCCACCCTGTTCATGGACGGGACTTGTGTCAAGGTCAGGACCCCAACACCAAGCCCCCGCAAAGCACAAACTGTACGAGGAGTACGCATACGAAACATGGCTAGAAAACGGTCGGCTGCTCAGAACGAAGTAACAGAACGCACTGAAGAACAGCAAGGCCTGTGAAGAGCGACCTGAAAAACAGCAACGAGCAGGCAAGATCACACAGAAAACTCTGATACGAACTGACTGCACGCACTGAAGAGCAGATACAAACCCACAAGCACAAACTGAACAGCAGAAAACGATCTGAAAGCCACGAGTCTGAAAAAGCGCGAAACGTCTCTCACCAAACTTTTACTAACACGAGATTAGCAAAAGGAGCCCAAAGGGTGCCGCGCTTGGTTCTGAACCGGCCTTTTCTAGTCTCGTCGTACGTGACCGCGTGGTTGTCGATCGGAAATTCCGACAACTTTGTGCGACCGTGTGTAAGCAAAACAAGTTTGAGCCAACATCCGTCTGAAAAAATCCTAGGATTTTGTTGTCGGAATGTCCGAACAAAGTCCGACCGTGTGTACGGGGCATAATAGTCACACAATAAACATTTAAAACTTTTCTAACACAGGGCTCGTTCCTGCTCTCAACTAGAGTATTTGTGAGGGGTTGTAGTGTTGTGGCACCAGCACCAGTGCCTAAGGCCCAATTTTTCTGCCCCTGTTTAACAGGGGCATGTAATTACAATTTTTGATCTAATATTTCACAACAGGGCCCATTCCTGCACCCACTAAGAGTAACTGTGAGAGCTTACAGTGTTGTGGCAACACCACCACACCACCACCAAAGGTCCAATTTTTCTGACCCTGTTCAGCAGGGGCATGTAATTACAATTCTTGATATAATATTTCACAGCAGGGCCTGTTCCAGCGCCCACCAAGAGTAACCGTGAGGGCTGCTTACAGTGTTCTGGTACCACCAACACCTAAGGCCCAAATTTCTGCAGAGTATATAGGGCAGGCCGACTAGTATATACAGGCAGTCCCCTACTTTCAAACATCCGACTTACAAACGACTCCTACTTACAAACGGAGGGAGACAACAGGAAGTGAGAGGAAATCTACCCCTAGGAAGGGAAATTCTCTCCTGTAAGCGTTAATATGGGAAAAAGGTGTCTCCACTGATGCTTTATTATCACCAATCTTTGTTTCCCTAAAAACCCCAAATTTTCAAAATCCAATTGTCATTGGGACAGAAAGTGAGGTGAAATCTTCTGAACAGGGGCACAGACAGAAAAACAAATGTTACAGGGATGATGATAACCCTTCCCTATTTTATCGAAAAAGCTTAAAAATAGATTTTTTGGCTGGAGCTACACTTAAAAAATATACCTGTTCCAAATTACAAACAGATTCAAATTAAGAAAAAACTTACAGTCCCTGTCTTGTTTGGACCGCCTGTATGCTGTTGTTCAGAATATATAGGGCCTGGGGGCCCCACACCTTTTCTTTTTTTAATTTGGGTGCGGGGTTCCCCTTAATATCCATACAAGACCCAAAGGGCCTGGTAATGGGCTGGAGGGTTACTCATGCCGTTTTTCGGCATGTCATGTCATTTTCTGCAGGGACTGTTCTAAACACGGGAAACATGCGCCACTTTACAGGCATACTATAGACACCCCCCAGGTACGATATTTAAAGGAATATTTCACTTTTATTTTTTCACTTTAAGCATCATTAAAATCACTGCTCCAGAAAAAACAGCCGTTTTTAAAACTTTCTTTTGCATTGATACATGTTCCCTGAGGCAAGACCCGGGTCCCCGAACCCTTTTTAGGACAATAACTTGCCTTTAAAATTTGCCTTTAAAATTTGCACTTTTGATTTCTCACGTTCGAGTCCCATAGACTTTAACGGTGTTCGAATGTTTGCGCGAACTTTCGGTCCGTTCGCATGTTCTGGATGCAAACCGACGGGGGGTGTTCAGCTCATCCCTACTGTTGAGGTGCAAGAACCGCAGGGCTCACATATGGAGCAGAGAAGTACTAGCGCTGCTATTCCTTCTGGTGAACTGGCAAGCACCAGCGGCCTAGTACACCCTGGTCGTAGCCAAACCAGCACTGCAGTAACACGTGGTGACGTGGCGAGTCCCAGAAGTGCAGTTCAAGCTGGCAAGGTGGCAAGCACAAGTAGTGTCCCGCTGCCACCAAGAAGACAAAGACAGGCCCCTCGTGCCCATAGTGTCCTTCCTGCAGAATTCGCCAATCCGAATTGGGAGCCCACCACTTCTGCAGCACCCGTACTTCCCCCATTCACTGGTCAACCTGGCATTCAGGTGGAAATAGTTGATTTTACGTCACTTGATCTTTATTCGCTGTTTTTCACTGAAGATCTCTATAGATCTATTGTGGGCCAAAGCAATTTGTATGCTGGTCAATACATCACCGCTAATACCCAGTCCTTCCAGAGATTGGAAACCAATTACGGTTTCAGAATTTAAGACCTTTCTGGGCCTATCCCTCAACATGGGCATAACTAAAAAGAGTGAGTTGCGGTCATATTGGTCCACTGACCCAATTCACCATATGCCCGTGTTCTCTGCTTCAATGGCCAGGGCTCGATGCAAGCAGATCTTGCGGTTCATGCTTTTCAACAATGAACTCATCCTCGTGGAGACCCTGGATACGATCGGCTCTACAAAATTCGGCCCCTCTTAAACCACTTCAACCAACGTTTTGCAGCCTTGTTTTTTTTTTTACTCCCCATCAAGTTGTCTGCGTTGATGAGTCCCTGATTACGTTTTCTGTCCGCTTGTCTTTCAAACAGTATCTTCCCAGCAAGCTTGCCATATACGGGGTCAAGATGTATAAGCTCTGTGACAGGGCCACAGGCTATACATGTTGTTTTATGGTTTACGAGGGAAGAGATAGTCACGTAGACCCGGAGAACTGCCCAGATTACATATGGAGCACTGGCAAGATTGTGTGGGACTTGGTATCACCCTTATTCGGAAAGGGGTACCATTTGTATGAGGACAATTATTACACGAGCGTGCCACTTTTTAGTCACTTGTTTGATCATTAAATTGGCACATGTGGCACCATGCGACCTAATCGCTGGGGCTTACCCCAGAGGCTTGTAGATTCCTGTCTTAGGCTGGGGGAGAGAGCCTGCTTCAAGTGTAATAATTTGCTCTCTGTGAAGTGGAGGCATAATAAGAATTTTTCGTTCTTTCCTCCCTTCATGCAGACACGACAGTCCAAATTCCCACGGCGACTGGTGTTGTGGAGAAACCCCTCTGTGTCCACGAATACAATCTTAACATGGTAGGGGTGGACCTCAACGACCAGTTGTTGGCGCCGTACCTAATTGCCGTAAGGCCAGACGCTGGTACAAGTGTTTTGGATCAGAACAGAATATTTTTATATCTGCCCCGATCAAAATTATTGGATATAAAGCATGCACGCGCTGAAGTGATTACGCTGAGACACTCAGTTCAGAGTAAAATACTTTCTGTTTTAATATTTCCTCTTTTCAAGACTTATATACCATTTCGTTAAGATTAAGATACGTCAGATAAGGCTGGCGCATGCAAACCACAAAACAACCACAAATATATAAATATATTATGATTAAGTATGTGACAAAGTATTGGCTTTTAGCTGGGCCATCCATATGAGGAAGTAGCTATGTTCTTGCAATGTTCTTGCTTCTTTTAAAAAATTGGTGTTATCTTGTTATTTTTTTGAGTGTGTTCTTGGAAGCAGGTGCAAACTTCTCTGTTAACTCTTGCAGTCCAGTTCCTAAGCAAGGGAGGGGTGAGCTTTGATATCTACTGAATATGTTTTAAGGCTTATAAGCATAGAAGCTGAAATGTCTATAAAGCATGTACATATATATATATTGGAATAGACATTTCATGATACTCTTAATCACATCCATTACAGTCCCGCCTTGAAACTGTTTATTTCAATTATTTTAATCTGTCCCTCATAATAAAAGTCCTACTCACCTGGCCCATTCTCCTTTGCAACTCTTTTGGGCTGTATATAGAGAAGAGCAGCGACTAACTCACTACCCCCCTCGATACAGCTTAGAGAGGGGCAATCAGGTGCTGTCTGTCCCTGTAATCCTATGGTGTTGCACCTCGGGGGTAAGTGACTGTAACGGAGTGTAACACATAATCATCATCAAGTCTTACATAATCTTCATCATCATCTGGTATTTATTGATTCACAAACATGGGAGTAGATTGGTCAACAGCTTTTTCTACACACTTCTTAAAGCAGGGAAGAACACAGCAGACCATGACAGCTAATGTCACTAAAATTATCAGAATGGCTATTCCAATCTGTATTAAAATTCCCTGCCATCCCCCCTTAATCCAGGTGAAGTACTGATCCCAGGGGTTGGAGAGCCCTGAATTCTTCTTTAATTCTTTGGACAAATCCTCAAGTTTCTGGATGGCTAAAGTCACTTTACCATTTTGGCCAGTGTTATCTGGCATATAAGTATAACATGTACTTGTTTCAGGTAACATCTTACACACACCCCCCTTTTCAGCTAGGACCATATCTAAGGCCGTACGGTTTTGGAAGGTCATATGTGAAGCGGCTTCTAGTTGTTTGACTAAACCTTGGAGTGCATCTCTAGTGTAATTGACAAACCTTTGTTGGTTGTAGTAGATGTAATTTATCCAGTCTACATTCTTATTAACGGTGATGATGGGGATCAGAGATTCGAATCCTGCTGCTACTTGGTCTCTTGCTTTGAACTCATCTGGGACCCCTTTAGGGACCCCTGTGGCATCTATGTATACATGGGGGTCAAAGCTTACTGCTGGGGCACTCCTACGCTTCCTGTTAAGTCAGGGTGTGTTGTTTGTATCTGGCTTTGGGTTTTCCGAGAGAATATGTAGAGGCATTATGGCCTTGGCCAGTGCACATTCTCCTGTCCACTGTCCTGTCAATCTGCTTCTGATTTTCATGCCTCCGCAGATCCAGTACACATCTCCCAAAGACTGGACTTGATTTTGCACCAGATCTGCAGACACCTCATTTTAAGATCCACAGTAACCCTTAGTGAAATTCCCAGGAGGTTTCCCCCCCATGATATCTTCCATAATATGTGCAATTGCCAGGGTTTATGAAGATAACTTCTCCTGGCTTGGGGGTCTTGGTGACTATGGGATATTCCTTCTTCCAATGTTCACACAGGGAGTGCTTAGTGGTTGTGTTGGTATATACAGTAGGCTGAGGAAACATGTCTCATGTTCTGAGGGTATGTTTAGGGGTACTGTTCTTAAATGTGGTCTAGTCCCGCCACACACATAGCAATTGGTCTTATTGTGTTTCCCTGCACTGTACCTCATCCACCCGAGCCATAAGTTGACATCTGAGAACCCGGTTTCTGCAGCCATAGTATCCTCAAAGGTAGGGTCTGCTATGGCTACCATGTCCTTTAATGTCTGTATATGGGGCCTCGGGGGGTTTGAGCTAGATGTAGATTGGGGAACCCCCCACTCTGGGTTATTGAACATATCATTCAGTTGGAAAGGCTTTCTAAAACTGGGATACCCACTTCCCCACCATAAGCCCAGAACATAGGTCCCGCTGTCTCCTGGGCTAGGATTCTCAATGGTCAGCCTGAACTCCTTGGTGAAATACTGATCTGTGTGTTTGTTGATTGTCATTCTATCTATGAGTGACTTCCCATTTTTGTCCTTTCTATTCAAGGCGTTCTCAGGCTTGTACCCCCAGCTTGTACCCCCAGTGTTCCAACTCACTGCTCCCCAGGAATCACAGTTGTTACCCCAATAGGAATCAGTAACGCATACATACACAGTCATGGGGCCCAATGTTTTATCCCAGGACCTGATCCTGTACATAGTACCTGGAATTATCTGTTCATAAGAGGATATAAAAGTGGCAACATGTGTATTGGATGAGTTATACCAGAATTGGGTTATACCATCTTTTTGTTTGATGGCTACCTCTTGTGCCTGAGCAATGATTACAATGAAAAGGATATACAGAATCATGGTTTGGTTCCCTCGGCCTCTTCCTCAGGTACAGGGACTTTCTTGCAGTGGGAGGCGTGTATCCATGTGTTCTTCCCGGCCACCTTGACTGATGTGGCAGTTGTTAGGTGAACCTGGAAAGGACCATCATATCTGGGTTCAAGAGTGTGCTTTCTCACAAACTGCTTTCTCACAAACCCAATCACCGGGGACCAGATTGTGTGTTCCTGTATCTAGTTCAGGATCTGGAATGGAAGAAAACACTTGCAAATGGATATGGGTTAATTCTCGAGATAAAGTAGTCACATAATCAGTCAATACATCAGATTGGAGCTGTAATTGCTGTGGGAAATAACAACTGGGTCTGGGGGCTGAACCAAACAATATCTCATAGGGTGACAGACCATGGTTTCCCCTTGGAGTGTACCTAACACTGAATAAGGCAATGGAAGTCATTCCTGTCTCCTGAGACATTTTTAGCATTCTAGATTTTATTGTGCCATTCAATCTTTCCACCTTTTCACTGCTCTGAGGATGATATGGGGTGTGGAAAGCTAGTGTGATCCCTAAAGCTACCCATATTTCCTTGGTCACTGAGGCCGTGAAAGCCGGCCCCTGATCGCTCTCTATGACCTCTGGGACACCATATCTGCACACTATTTCTGTTAGAAGTCTTTTAGCTGTGGTCTTTGCCGTCATGTTGGTAACGGGATAGCCTTTCGGCCATGCAGAGAACATGTCAATGATAATCAATGCATATTCATATTGGCCACTCTTCGGCATCTGGATGTGGTCGATCTGTATCCTTTGGAAGTGGTACTTGGTTTTTTTTTTTAAGCTAGATGCTTCAAAGGTACCTTCTCTGTCCTTCCTGGATTGCATTTAGCCAGAGCCAAGTAGTATTTGTTGATTAGGGCGTTCATCAAAGTTTTTGACTGTTGAGAGGCACCGTGGGCTCACTGTACCACTGCAGGAAACATTGATCGTGGCAGGCACGGTCTCTTATATATATTTTATATCCATGATCCCTTCGACTTCTGTGGCTCCTTTTTTGATCCACACACCTTTTTCTTCTTTGTCAGCTGCCTCCTGTTGCTCCTTGAGGTGAGTCCTGTTTACAGGAGGGTTTTGTAGAATCACGGTGGCTTGCACAGTCTCTTTAGGGGCATCTATTGGGTCATCCAAGATGGGTGCATTCACTCTGCTGACCACTTCTTGCGTTCCATTTGCAGGTTGTTTTGCAGCGGTATCTGCCAGGTGATTGCCCTATTCTTCTTGGGATACCAATTTGCCATGTGCCCTCACCTTAAGTATGGCCACTTGTGCTGGGAGGAGTAGGGCATCCATTAAGTCCTTGATAGCTGAACTGTGCTTTACAGGTGTACCTGTTGCTGTTAGGAACCCTCTGGTTTTCCAGATGGTGCCGAAATCGCAGGCAACGCCGAGGGCATATCTTGAATCTGTATAGATGTTGGCTCTTTTTCCTTCTGCTAGCTTGCATGCCATGGTTAGGGCCTGGAGTTCTGCTTCCTGGGCAGACATGGAGGAAGGCAACGCTGAAGCTTGAAGAACTGCATCTTCGGTGGTGACTGCGTATCCTGTGTGGTACCGTCCAGTGCTGTCTGCATACCTGGAACCATCCACAAAAATTGTCAAGTCAGGATTCTCAAGGGCTGTTTCACTGACTGTCGGTAGGTGTGATGTCTTCATTTTCATCACTTCGAAGCAGTCATGAGCAGTAAGAAGAGGGTCATTCTCCAAAGAGGTTCCCCCCTCGAGAAGAGGAAGCAGAGTGGATGGGTTAAGGGTATCACATCGGAGGATGGTGATGTTTTCAGGGAGAAGCAGTCACACTGGAGTCTGAGGTGTCTCTGCGAGGACAGGTGTTTGGGCTGTACTTGGTTTAATATGGCAGTTATGTCATGAGGGGCAAGGAGGATCAAAGGATGGCCCAACACGAGGTCAGCAGTCTTGTCCAAAAGGGTTTGGGCTGCAAAGACCAGCTGACAGGAGTAATACCCAATGGGTCTGAGTCTGTTGCCATGAACCTGAGCCAAAACCCCTATAGCATGCCCTTGTCTCTCTGAGACAAATAGTTTGAAAGTCTTTTCATAGTCTGGGAGGCCCAAAGCAGGGGCTGTTGAGAGGATCTCCTTCAGAGTTTCAAAATGGTCAAAATCCTGAGTCTTCAGAGGATACCATGGCAGGTGCAGGTGACAAAGGCTTGCCTGAATCCTAGCGGAGAAGGTCCATGTGATCCGGAGAGGGGAGGAACGGTGGGCGGGGTGGGGTGTCATGTTTCTGATATTGAGTGCTTTCATGTGTGTAGCAGACATGTGGAGTTGGTACTGGTGGGCGCAGATACGGTGTGTCAGAGGCCATCATGAGAGGAGCTACCTTTCTACTGCTCTGTGAGGATTCTAGACCTAATAACTTCTAATAACAATGTCTCAAGTTCCAAGACCCTATACTCTGGGCGTGATAGGAGCAGACCCTTTCGGATTGATTCTTTAAGACCTGAGACAAATGCAGCAGCTAGGATGTGTCTGTGTGCTTTGTTCAGCGTGCTAAAACCCAAATCAGTAAACATTTGTGCTATTCTATTTTGATATTTCTCAACAGATTTGCCTTTTTTTGTGTGACCCCTTGAATACTAATCGCTTGGTCTGCCAAGCGGTCTTGAGCCCATCTTTTTAACTGACTCACGAAGTCAAATCCTGAGTCATAAGTATCGTCACAGTAGTACTGATTAAAGTGTTTCTCCATCACTGGCCAGTAGGCATCTCCTGCCTTCATCTCAAACGGGCTCACCAAATCCCACCAAACAGCCACGTATGTCTTTTGGATTTGGGTGATCCTTCTGTAAAATGGCATGGGCTATTTTTCAGGGTCTGGTAGGCTCACGACAAGAGATGCAGCCTGAGAGGGGGTGAAATTTACGTACATCAGGGGAGCCCCTTGTGCCGTAGGCATTCCTCTCGGTGGTGAAATGAAGGGGCCATATTGGGGCCATTGTCTTTGGTGGTGTGAGGGTCTCGATGGCCTGAAAGGTGGTTCATTTCCGGCTCGAGGGACCAAGGGCTGCTGTGAGGGATGTAACAGGGGAAGTGAGTCACCACTAAATGGCCAGAGTGGGTTGTCAAGTGGCAAGCTGTCAGATGGGTTACCGGACAGTGGGCCTTCAGCTTGTGAGTCATACAGGGGAATGGATTCAATGCGGGGTGTGCCTTGAAAGGTAACAGTCTGTCGTTTTGGGATTGTACCTGTTGCGGCATGCATGTCAGCCCCGGGCACCCTAACAGGGCCGGCGCGACTTTGGTCGGAGCTTCGAGGGGAGGAATCGGGCTGAATCTGAGTCCCTAGTTCCGGGTCTTTTTGGGCAGGAGCCTCCTGAGGCTTGGGTGGGGGAGGTGCCTGAGTTTCCCCCCCACAGCGCCGTCGTCAGTGCTTGTCATTAATGGGGTGGGTTGGGCCTTGTAATATGATCGTGAGAAGTGGTCTATCACCAGATACATGTGGGTAGGTTCCGGTGTGGGCGGTGGTGCAGGTGGTATAGATTGGGTCAGACGTGTGTGGCAGCAACCACCCGAGCTGTACAAAGAAAGTAGGCATTGTCTACTGTTAAGTACGGCGGGGGAGATGTCAGAGGCTCCTCTGTTACTTGTAGCAGAGGGGCGGTAGGGGGAGGTGTCATTGGAACAGATGGGCGGTAGACGAAGGACAGTACCTACTTCCTGGAGACCAGACCCCATTATAGGGAGGTGGCTGACCACTTAGCTTCCTCTTTTCTGTTTTTTTATACACATATACAATACAACAGACCTTTTTTTGTTTCAAAGTAGTACGCCATTCATCTACCTGTAGCCTTCCGCCCAAATGCATATGTCATGGTTATGCAATAGAGTTTTGTCTGTCAGCTTACCTGTCTCCATGTGTTCATCTCTAAAAAACAGCTGACTCTCACCTGACTGCTTTTATAAACTCTCCTCTAGCATGGCTCCACCCCAGCTCCTATCAGGGAACCCTATATAATCCTGTGCACTGCAAGCCAGCAGTGCTGATCAACCATTGTGTTTTAGCTTTCGTGTGTGCTTGCTGTGTTTCCTGCGTCTGATTCCAGTTACCGACTTTGGCCTGTTCTCGACTATTCCTGTCTGCTCGTGACCCTGACCTTTGGTGTGAACTCTGTTGTCCTTGTCTGCTTGTGGCCCGACCTTGGCTTATTCCCTTACTATCCCTATCCTCCTGTTGCCTACTGTGGGTGTGAGCTGGGGGACTCTGGGGGTCGTGACCTGGAGCCAGTTGCAGCCAAGTCCATCCTCACCACTAGAGGCTCTGGTGAACACCTGCTGGCTCTTGGACTCCGTGCCCCAGGGAATCTTACACTCTAACCCCGGTGGGATCCGTGCTGGTGTTCCAGTGGCCCTGACTTCCTTACCACCCTGACTCCCATCTGCAGCAGTCAGCCGTAGGGTTCACTACCTTGCGGTGCACTCCTGATCCCAACTGTGTGCATCTGTCACCTAGCCTCTAGGTGACCTGACAGCATATCAACCCCACACATTTTTGCCAATTTCTTTCCCTTTTTGACAGCGTTCTCTCCTTCCCGCTCTAATACCAAGTCACAAGCGAGACTGCCTTCTTTGGGTCTCTCTAACTTTTGCCCCATCATTTCATTAGCTATTGAAGAGTTTATGTGTCCGGGCACAGGATTTGTATGGCAGTTTTATGAAGCTAGTGAAAACAGTAATATAACTGCGCTAACCCAGTGAAAAGAAAACAAAGCTGCTACACAAAAATATGACAAATGTTCAAATGTAGTGCTAAAATGAAAACATAACAAAAAGCATGTGTTGGAATAAATGTGGTTCAATAGCCTGTGGGTAATGACCCACCATAATGTGAGTATAAACAACGTAAATAGTAAAGTCCTAGAATGTTGAACAACAGCTGACCTCCTCTCGTCCTATCCGCAGTCAGGTCATTTCCTGATTCCATGTTGGATTTTGATTGGTTGTACAATTATTAGAATGTTTATATATATAATATGCAGTGTAGGAGAACAGTTTGATGCCCCTGTAGAAGTCCAATTGGACTTCTGGGCAAGGCATACTATTCCCTACACTTTATTTTATCTCATGTGATCACGTTTTTATTATTTGTATATTGGTTTGTTCCAATAAACCTACCCTTTTGATCTGCACCATTGGAGCACTCCATTTTTTTCTTTCCACACTCTATTGGATACGACACCTGGATGCCCCCTACCGAACATAGGATTCTTTTCGGGTGGTGGACACCACTGCAGCTGTTCCAGCTAAGGGGAGATGTCCTTTGAGATCCGGCACCTCTACCTTCTTCCAGGACAGCCATCCATCTGGATCTCTAAGCCTGTTTGATTCTGTGTCACTGGCATCCAAATCCACCTGTTCTGGTAAGAGTGTTTAACCTCTTTCTACCTCAAGATTTCCATGTAGATGAATTATATACCAGAAAATGTCTTCACTTATACTGGATTTCACTTTGTATCGCACTGTGGGACTTTTCGATTTACGTTGTTTATACTCACATTATGGTGGGTCATTACCCACAGGCTATTGAACCACATTTACACATGGTTACACATGGTTTTATGAAGCTGTCTTGGACTCAAGGGTCCGACAATCCTCTGACCGCCACCTGTCCTCTTTCGGACCACCCTCCAATATATAAGGCTACCTTGCTACGTTCTGTTTTGATGACTGGGATATTTATGTGTCTGCTCCGGATTTTCAGATGGGTCACGAGGCTGTCTTGGACTCAAGGGTCCGACAATTCTCTATCTGTCACCTGGTACCGGTCCAGAATATATCACAGTCTCAAGTTAACAAGGACAAGACAGATAGAGAGTGGTAGAGAGAGAGAGAGAAGAGAGAGAGAGAGCGCCTACTGTGTTCGACTGCCACACAAATCTCTTTGTGTGCATCTTCTCAAAACGTAGACTAGTCACGATCCTGTCCACCCGAGGTGGCCCCAGGTAGAGGAGGTGAAAAATATGTGACCACTTATTACTCTCAACAAGACATTTAACAAACAGATAAAACAGATAAAATAAAATTCAATAATGCACCACTTTAAATGTCATCTACATGTCCCAACTCAAAGCCCAAATTTCTCACTCTGGCTTTTTCCACCTCTTCAAACTGTTCTGGTTGTTGAGGTTGTAACCGGCACCTTTCGGCTGCCTGTCCCCTCCTTCTAACTTCACTTTCTATAGCTTGTAGTGACTTGCCAACCTCAAGTTTTTTTTTAAATCAGATAAGAGTTTATTGAAAAACCAAACAATAATACATTTAGACACAGAATCATTGCAGCCAAAAATTCCAATACAGCAGTTATTTCAAGTAGCATATGGTGTGTGACACATAGATTTGCATAGTAGATCATCAGGCTGTATATATACAATACCAGTTATTATGACAGTGTTGTATAATTTTTCATTTTCAATTAACAATAATCTAGACTGCGTGTCCTGAATCATATGAAGTACTATAAAATGTATACATATAACAATAACCGGATATGTATGAGATCTAATAACATTCACCCACATTTAAATAGAAAGCGAGAAAATGTGACGACGCTTTCGCCTTATGCATTTATGAGTCTTCACCATGGTTCCTCCACAAGCTATTATTATAGGAGTAATGAGTTATACAATCATCCTTGCATTACCTCCCTTTACTAACCGGTTACATCTGTAATAGTCGATCTTTAACCAGTTGGGTTGGACCTAGCCCAGGAGTGTCCAGCCAAGGTTACCACATTGAGTAGAATTTCTTAAGGACATTTCTATGTTGGTAGGTGATTTTTTTCCTGTATTGGCATATTATTTACTAGATCTATCCATCGTTCCCCCGTTGGTACCCTCTGGGTTATCCAGAGCCTCGCGATCACCTTACGTGCTAAGTATAATAGAAGCAGTACTGCCGTGTGGCCATTCGGTGAGAGTGAGGGTATCTCCAAGCCACCAAGGAGGCAAACCACTGGGTCATTTAGAATTGGAAATTGAAATACCTGAGAAATAGTGGATATTGTCAATATCAAAATAGTTTTGGACATTTCCACATCATGTGTAGTAACTCTCCTTCCTGTCTACCACATTTTGGACATATTGGGGAATCCCAGAGCCCCCATCCATGCAGCTTAGTCGGTGTCCTATATATTCTGTGCAATAAGAATAAATGCGACAATTTATGCAATGTTGAGACTGATACCAATGGGGCAGAGGCCAGACACAGCTCCCATATTTCTCTGTCAATAGGACCTAGGTCTTTTTACCACCCTTTTCTACATGGCAAATTAGAAGCATCATGCGTTGAATGTATTAGTCTGACATAGACTCTCGAGATCATACCTTGCCTGTCCTATGTCAGCATAGCATCGGTCATTAGAGGATGTGTCACTGATGTAAGGGAAGATATTTTAGTTTCACTTTGTATAGCAACCTGAGTTGTAGATATTGATAAAATTGTGTTCTAGGTATGGCAAATTCATCTCGTATGTCCCTAAAAGACTTAAATATAGTACCATTGAACAACTGAGGGATATACCGCACACCCATTATTTCTCAGAGATGAAAATCTTTAATTTTATACAGTTCTTTGTAATATTGATTTTTCCATATGGGTGTGAACAAACATGCTCCCCTGATTTTCAGAATGAATCTGATGTACCTCCACAGGGTGTTCAATAGCACTATTGTAGGTAGAGTTTGTGTGATATGCATGAGCCCTGGTCCAAGTGAGATAAGGCCGAGTGTAAGGAACCCTCAGGGACCAGTAAGGACGTGATGGGGTCACTGTCATCTATGCCTCCCCAATTGCCCAGGTGTCAGATAAGTACTTACCGAGATGCTGAGAGCGATTTGCCCTTGCGACTAAGTGCAGTCCACCCCCTGGAGGTGGAACAGGGAGCGGATGGCGTGAAGAGGTACAGGCTACCAGCAGGCAGGATGGAACTTGCATAGTACTCCTTGAAGGGACTAGGTAGTTGTGCAGAGACTGGCAACTCCGAAGGTCTGAAACAGGCTGAGGATAAAACACAAGGTTAGCAAGCAGATCTGGACACAGGCAGAGGGTCAAGCACAGGAAACAGCGGGTAAGTCCAGGTCCCAAGCAGAAGTTCAGGCACAGGAGAAATTAGGGCAAATCCAGGTCACAAGCAAAGGTTCAGGCACAGGAGATAGCAGGCAGATCCGGGTCACAAGCAAGGGGGTCAAACACTGGAGATAAGGCAGAATCCGTTTAAACAAGCCGTTGGTCGGGTCCAGGAGAAGAGCAGAGTAGTCAGGGGTGATCCAGGTCAAACAAGTGATTCAGCAGGCAGGAAACAGGAAACAACTCAAACATGAAGCTGAAGACAAACCAGCAACCCGTCTGAGCAAGTGAATGTCTTTAAATAGGCAGCCAGAGCGTCATGTTGAGCGTGCGCTAATACAGCATCGTTCCACTGAGCATGCATTCTTTCCGGAACACCATTCGGCCGATATGGCCAGATTGATTATTTCTCTGACAGTGCCCCCCCTCCGAGGGGCGGACTCTGGGCACCCAAACTGGACATCAATTCGGGATGTTCTTGATGAAATGTTCGGATCAAAAGAGGAGCGTGCAGATTCCTAGCGGGTTCTCAGGAGTTGTCCTCAGGAGGGTACCCCTTCCAACTAATCAAATACTGGAGCTGTCTACCCCTCTTCCTGCAGCCAAGAATAGACTCCACCTCAAATTCCCTCTCCCCGTCGACCTTGACTGGTGGGGGAGGTAGTTCTTCTCTCCCAGAGAAGGGGCTGGAAACAACAGGCTTTAATAAGGAGGCATGAAATACTGGATGTATTCTGTAAGAATTAGGCAGTGCTAGCTCGATGGCCACAGGGTTGATCACCTTTTTGATCTTAAAGGGTCCAATGAACCTTGGCCCCAGCTTCCGTGAGGGAAGAGGTAATTTGAGATTAATAGTTGATAGCCAAACTTCCTTGCCGACTTTAAAGACTGGGTTCTCCTTCCTTCCTTTATCATGTCTTTTGTAGTTGTCCTGAGCTCTTTGTATAGTTTCCTGAATTTTCTGGAAGTTCAGCTGAATAGAGGCTATCCGATCTTGTACCGCAGGAAAAGATATCTCAGGTATGGTGTTTGGAAGAAAAGAAGGGTTGAAACCAAAGTTTGACCAGAAAGGTGATTGATTGGTAGCTGTATGGATAGAGTTGTTGTACGCAAATTCAGCGTATGGCAGAAGATTGGACCAATCATCCTGGCAATGCTCTGCGGGTGATAGGCAGAGGAGAGACAAATCTTTATTTCCAGGGCTTTGCAAAGTTCCCTCCAGAACTTGGAGGTAAATTGGACACCTCTATCCAAGACGATGCTCCTGGGTACTCCATGAAGTCTTGTAATTTCTTTAAAAAATTTTTTAGCTGTATCTGCAGCAGAGGAAGTACCCACCATGGGCATGAAATGTACCATTTTGGAAAAAAGGTTGACAACGACCAAGATAGTGGTAAACCCCCCCGAAGGAGGTAGATCCACAATGAAGTCCACGGAGACTTCCGCCCACAGCCGTTCCGGAATGGACAGAGGCTTGAGTAGACCCCAGGATTTGGTGTTTGGCCCCTTACTGCGCTGGCAAAGAGAGCAAGAAGAGACATAATCCTTACAGTCCTGTCTCCAGCCTGGCCACCAAAAAGATCGGGAGACAAGTTCAGTGGTCTTTTGTGTTCTGAAGTGACCTGCTAGTTTGTGGTCATGGAAAGTCTTTAGAGCCAAGGGTCTTATTTCTAGTGGAACAAAGATTTTTCCCCGGGACCAGAGTAGGTCATCATGTTTTTCCAAGGAAGGTACCTCTGGTCGGTACAATGACTGGACGTTGATTTAATAGAAGTTATTAAGTCAGTTTGGATAGCCAACAAGAAATTTTGTGGAGACAAGATAGTGCTAGGTTCAGCTGCCTGAGAGGTTTCAAGGAACATCCGGGAGAGTGCATCTGCCTTTCCGTTTTTGGAGCCAGGTCTGTAGGATATATGAAAATTGAATCTAGAAAAGAAAAGAGCCCAGCGGGCTTGTCTGGGTTTTAACCGTTTAGCTGTCCTGAGGTATTCTAGATTCTTATGATCAGTGAAGATCATGACAGGGTGGAGTGCACCTTCCAGTAGGTACCTCTACTCTTCCAAGGCGAATTTAATGGCCAACAACTTCCTGTCACCTACATCATAATTCGTTTCTGGCGGAGTCAGTTTCCGGGATGCGAAGGCTACGGGATGTAGAAGGGCCTTGGACCCCTGTCTTTGGGAGAGGATGGCTCCGGTGGCAGTTTCAGAGGCATCTACTTCCAATACCAATGGCAGAGCCAGATCCGGATGCTTTAAGATTGGTGCTGAGATGAACAAGGTTTTCAATTTAGTAAAAGCTTCCTGGGCTTCCTGGGACCACTGAAAATGGTTGTGTTGACGTGTTAGTTGAGTAATGGGGACTACAATGGAAGAGAATCCAATGATAAATCTCCTGTAAAAATTGGCAAAGCCAATGAAACGTTGCACCCCTTTTTTGTATGATGGGGCTGGCCATTCCTGGATTGCCTTGACCTTTTGTGGGTCCATTGCGACTCCATTGGTGGAGATAATGAATCCCAAGGATTGTACAACAGACTTTTCAATGTCACATTTCTCTGCCTTAAGATACAGCTTGTGTGTTCTGAGAATTGCCAGGACCTTTTTAACATGAACTCGGTGTAACTCAATAGTAGCAGAAAAAATAAGGATGTCGTCTAGGTAAACGACTAGGAAATTGTCAAGATACTCTCGGAAAATGTCATTGACTAGATGTTGGAAAGTGGCCGGGGCGTTGCATAGCCCAAAGGGCATCACCAAGTATTCGTAATGTACAAACCTGGACCTAAAGGCAGTCTTCCACTCATCTCCAGCCCGAATCCTGATGAGGTTGTAGGCCCCTCGAAGATCCAGTCTGGAGAAGATTCGGGCGGAATGAAAACGCTGAAACAACTCCAGGATAAGTGGAAGTGGATACCGGTTCTTTATAGTTATTTTATTTAGTTCCCTGTAATCGATGCATGGCCTCAGGGAACCGTCTTTCTTTTCTACAAAAAAGATACCGGCTCCAGCCGGTGAGGAGGAAGGGCGGATGAAACCCTTTTCTAGGTTTTCATCGATGTAAGTCTTGAGAGTTTTTAGCTCTGTTTTTGATAACGGGAAGATGCGGCCAAAGGGAACTTCAGAGCCGGGTAGAAGGTCAATGGGGCAGTCTAAAGACCGGTGAGGTGGTAAGCGCTCAGCCTGTTGTTTATCAAAAACGTCTCGAAACTCGAGGTACACTGTAGGATCATGTTGGAGGTTATCAGATACAGGGATTACAGCTGAACAGGCGGCCGGGGCCGGAGTGAGGCAGTGCTGGGAGCAATATTCATAAGAGAAGGAAACCTCTTTCTTGTTCCAGTTTATTTGTGGTTCATGTGCCTGTAGCCAGGGAAGTCCCAAGATGATGGGGAACAAAGGAGAGGAAATAAGGTCAAAACGTAGGAACTCGGGGGGGGATGACGTGAGACGTCAGATAGGAAGGGAGGAGCTGGCGGTGTGTCGGTAAGCTGGCGTCCTGGCAGCCTCGCTCCAACGACAAGTCAGGCGGATGAGGCAGTCAGTGTGGAGAGGCGGGGAAGCAGAGCGCGGTGTCCAACACCACTACCAAGCGCCTGGAGTCTGGAGTCTGGATAGAACCGGGCTTAGCGGTGCGGATACAAATGACGGAGTGAGGACCCCTCTCTACTAGCTGAATCCTCCCGCATCTCTCTCCCCCCCCTCCCCTCACTGGAGCCTGGCAGCGGGACGGTAGAAGGACGGAGAAGATCCGTCAGAAAGCGACCTGCAGTCTGAGTCCCTATCAACCCGTAGCGTTCATCGGAAGGTCTCCCCAACGGAGATTGCAGGCATACGGCACTGGACCGACACCTCTGATGTAAAAGAGCAGAGAACGGACGGGTGATGGTAAGAGACGCAATTTCCTATCCACATTCCCAAGGTAAGAAGAACATCTGAAACTGGCTTCCAAAGGGAAGAAAAGTAAAGGTATGAAAACTGTCTGAACAAAGATCATAAGGGACTCTATATATAGCCAGAGGCGTAGGTAGAAGGTTACTTGCTATACTATATGAGCACTACTCCTGGATAACTACTAATACTACTGGAATGTGGGAAATGAAATAATATAATTTTATATACAACATCATAGTACCTACCAGTATACCCGGAGGTACATTTCAGTTCCAACTGAGTTTTTTCTGCACCCTGTCATGTTACCTTGTATAGGATAAAATAAGGGAGATGAGCAGTGAGCCTATACTCTGGAAAATATAGCATTTTAAACCTGCGTGAATACCGCTATACTTGCTTATTGCCGTTGCATTTGTATAATTTCAACGAAACCTGGGAGTAGAGATACTGGCCTACACAGAGGCGATAGGACACTTAGAAGTAAAGCACTCCTCTGCTTGACTATTCCCCAGCTATACCGGACACTTTAAAGGTGGTGCACACGTGGTATCAAAGTATAAGGACAAATAAAATAGTATAAACCACTACTTATTGACAGGTTTTCAAAATCCCTGCACAATAAACATAAGTCCCCGGAATATTAGGCCGGTTAGCGGGGACCCTGCCACATTGGCGGTACTAAGGGACGGAGAGGTATTAGAGCGCTAATTGTATCCAATTACACCATTAGTAGAGATTGCTGCTGTTGCAGTACTATCGCAATAGTTTGGGGTACCTGACCTCCATCCTATGGACATAATTAATAACAATAAGGAAAAAAGACGTTTGTTTCTGAAATATCAGCATTAAACAAACTAAAGGATATCACAAAAAATATCGAGAGTACTATAGCATCCTGTCACCTGAATTTCCTCCTGATGATTATTAAAATGTATATTAGCACCTTACCGTCTTTTTGGCGACAGATGGGACAGAAGACATAAGTTTAAATGAGTACAGGACTAAACTTGTGGGTGTATACTATTGTTAAATCCGAGTAACATCTGTTATACTGAATTAAAGGGAAAGCTGTATATGTTAAACTAGACACTAAGGTATCTAGCTACTCCCCTAAAAGTACATTATCCTCTGCATTTTTGCCACCACACGTTGAACAACAGAAATATAAGTACCATTTACAGTTAACATACCCTATCAATATCAATAGGAAAGAGATAACAAAAGTATCCAAAATTAGTCAGTCTCAAAGAAAGAAGTGGTAAGGTGAGGACGGAAGAGAGAATTATCAGCTTCCTCGTAGTATTCATACATAGTAAAAAGATCAACTATTCTTAATCAGAAATAGAACTTTGGAGAGAAGACAGAACACAAAACTGGCCAGTGTTGGAACAACGAAGATCTATCTGCACTACCAAGATAAGGCGATTAAAACTTTACTCATACAGTCTACTGGAATAAATAATGAGCAGAAATACAACCAAAGCAGGGAAAGGGGGCCCTCCGAAGACACCAAAGGACAACCTCTCTGGAAGTACAACCGGGAGCTCAATTAAGCAGTATTTAGCCAGGGGGGGAGCCCTGGGAGTGCCCAGCAAGAAGCGCAAACGTCAACCATGGTGGACAAGAGGAAAAAGGGCCAAAATGGGAAGGGAGATCAGACCCCCAATCAATCTAGAGAGTCGTCATTAATGGAAAATGCTCATGAATCATCCAGAATGACTGAACATAGGCATGACTCAGAACTCCCCTCAAAAAACGAAATCGCAGAGATGTTCAAAGCACTGGAAACCTCAATTAAATCAGAGATAAGTATGCTAAGGACAGACCTAGGTAACCTCTTGGCCAGAGTTGAGAGAGCAGAAGATATAATGGATCAACAGGAGCGAGAAATCTCTGACTTAAAAGAACAAATCAAAACAACCCAACAAAACCAGATAAAAATTTGCTATGGGCTAGAGGACCAGGAGAACAGAAGTCGCAGACAGAACTTGAGAATCCGAGGCATTCCGGAAAAAAGGGGGGAGGACTTAAGGAAGACAGTAGCGGCTATCTTCTCCCCCCTTATAGAGCTGGAGGGGGAGGATTTTCGAAGGATTGAGCGGGTACACCGTATAGGAAGACTGGATATTAGTCGAACAGAAAGAAGTCGCGACATAATCGTGAGGTTCAGATATTACGCAGATAAGGAAAATATATGGATAAAACTGAGAGGGCAAACCCCACTACTATATGAGGAGGCAAGTATTCGCAGATCTAGCTCACTCTAGACACACTTGCGAGAAGACGTCTCCTGAAGCCACTTTTGGAACAAATGACAAATCAAAACATAAAATATTCATGGGGATTTCCTGCATGCCTACTGGGCAGTAAAGATGGCAGAACAGCTAGACTGAGATTCCCGGAGGAGCTAGAGGAATTCTGCAAGAAACTGGGCCTACAGGTGCCCACGACGATGGACTGGTCCAACGAACGGTGGATAGAAACGGGAATAGGATTGATGTAAAAGAAAGAGAGAGGGAGGGGGAACCCCGGGGGGGGGGCCGGGAGGATGGGGAAAATTAGTAAAGAAATTAAGGAAGGCAAGAGTTGTAAGGAGCTGATTATATTACAACTGGTCGCCAGGGCACTACCGACCGGAGATCCGGCACACCAACAGCCCCACCTTTAGAGGTGGAGACCAATGGAGGATTACGATTTTTGTGATCCACACTGGCCTAAGGGTCTAGAGAAAACCAAGGGGGGGATGGTTGGGAAGGAGGTAGGGGGAAGGAAGGGAGGGGAAGGGGGGAGGAATAAGGGGGGGTTACATCTCAATCTCAATACTGAGAACATGGGACATCTCTCCAAGGTCTAAGGTAAAGGGCGCGGGTCGGAAGGTAGAAAAATGATTCCAGACACAATAAAATGCATAATGTACAACGTCAAAGGCCTAAACATGGCCAATAAAAGACAATGTATTTTTAACGAGCTTAGGCTGCTTGGACCAGAGGTGGTATTCCTTCAGGAAACACATATATCACATCAATCAAGATTAAGACTATTTTCAGGGGAATACCCGGTCTGGTACCAAGGAGACACTATCTCAAATAGAACACGGGGGGTCACCATTGGATTTGCAAAAAGAACTAGGTTTGTGCTGGAAGAGAGATTAGCCGATCCAGAAGGTAGATACTTATTCCTGAAAGGCAGATTAAACGGAAGAGACTATACATTAGCTAATATCTATGCACCAAATAAAAACCCGATGACATTTGTGATAAAAATTCTGGGAAAATTAACAGAGTTTAGGAAAGGGCATATGATATTAATGGGGGATCTTAACTTTTGTTTTGACCCGGGTCTGGACAGTACGGCCCGGACACAGGGGAAGAATAGTGTACAATTAAGAAAGATCAAGCAAAAGCTCGTCAGCCTGCAGCTGGTGGATATATGGAGAGTGCAACATCCGCGAAAAAGGGACTACACGTTTTATTCCCCTGTGCACGGGTCATACTCCCGGATCGACTACGGACTGATGGATCATAGGGATATCGACAAGGTGGTTGACTCCTGGATAGGAAATATGACTTACTCAGATCACGCACCAATGTCTATAGAAATAATAATAGGAGAAGATATGAGACATCTAGGGCAGTGGCGTTTAAATTAAGAACTGATAAGAGGGGAGGAAGGGTTCAATAGAATTAGTAAGGAACTGGAGGATTATTTTGCGGTAAATGACTCGGGAGATGTGTCTGGGTCTACCTTGTGGGAGGCCCACAAAGCTTACATAAGAGGAATCTTAATTGAGCTAGGGGCAAGAAAGAAAAAAGAGAGACGTGAGAAAATCCAAAAATTAACAAAGGAGTTAGACAGTCTAGAACAGAAACATAAGAGGCAATCAGGTCATCTCCCCCAAGAGACATATAAACAAATAGTGATTAAAAGGGCCGAGCTGAAAACATTAATGGAACAAGAAGTCAGAGTAATACATAGTAAGACAATAGGGGACAGATATCGCTGGGCCAACAAACCAAGTAAACACCTAGCAAAAGTAGTACAAAAGCATAAAGCTAGGAACTTTATAGAAAAAATCCAGACTAAGGAGGGCAATACAGAGTACTCTTCTAGAAAAATAGCAGAGGTTTTTAAGAACTATTACCAGGAGCTATATTCAGTCTCCAAACAGGGCACCCAGGTAAATAACAAGAGAGAGAGAAACAACAAGTATCTAAAAAAGGCAGCATTGCCAAAGATTATAGATACGGAAAGAGAAGGAATGGAAGCACCAATTTCAGAAGAAGAAGTCAGAAAAGCAATAGCAGGAATGGCCCCTGGGAAAAGTCCAGGCCCGGACGGATTTACCCTAACTTACTATAAAATATTTAAGGAAGTATTGATTCCGAGGTTGTGTCTGTATTTTAATGGGTTGGGAGATGGATACGAGATGAGCAGGGACGCCTTAATGGCTTCCATCACGATCATACTGAAAGATGGAAAAAACATTATGCTCAAGTTACCGTCCCATCCCCCTCCTCAATACCGACACAAAACTCTATGCAAAGATACTTGCAGAGAGGTTAAAGGGGTCAATGAACGCCCTGGTCAACCCTGACCAGGTGGGGTTTGTCCCTAAAAGGGAGGGGAAGGACAACGGGGTCAGGACACTGCTCCTGTTGCAAAAAACAGGGGAGAGTGGACCCCCAGGACTACTACTGTCGGTCGATGCCAAAAAGGCTTTCGACAGGGTAGACTGGGGGTTCATGTTCCAGACCTTGGAGATCATGGGTCTTGGACCCAGAATGATTCAGAGGATTAAAACTCTGTACCACCACCCAGTGGCAACGGTGGGAGTGAATGGAGTAATGTCTCTGCCATTCGAAATGGAAAATGGTACAAGACAGGGATGCCCTCTATCCCCGTTGCTCTTCGTCCTCACTATGGAACCGCTTTTGGCAACAATACGCGCAGACCCAGACATAAGAGGCATTAAGATTGGAGAAGACGAACATAAAGTCGCAGCTTATGCCGACGATGTGTTATTTTACATAACGTGCCCAGAGACCACTATGCCCAAATTAGTAAAAGCCCTAAGGGAATATGGGGAGGTATCCAGTTTTCAAATTAATATGGTAAAATCAGAAATATTAAACATAAATTTAAATAAAACTGAAAGGGAGACATTGAAAAGAGACTACAGATTCAGATGGACTAAAGAACTAAAGTACTTAGGTATTAAGCTGGCTAATTCAATCGAAAAGATGTTCACATTAAACTACCTACCCCTGTTAGATACAGTCAGACTTGACTGTAAAAATTACGCTGGTAAGGCCCTCTCATGGATTGGCCGTATCAATGTAATCAAAATGGTCCTACTCCCTAAGATCACATATATGTTCCAGATGATACCGCTACCATTGCCCCCATATTATCTAAGAAAGTTAAATAAGATAATAATGAGCTTCATATGGAAAAATAAAAAACCGAGAGTCTCCTTCAGGACCTTAAAGCAAAAGAAAATAAACGGTTTGCTTAGCAGTACCGGATATTCAGATTTATTATAAGGCCGTAGTCTTGTTTAGAATGGTTGAATGGGCAAAGAGAGAGAATGAAAAATGTTGGGTAAGAATAGAGGGAAACCTTAGTAAAGCACCATTAGGAAAAAATGATATGGAACCCTCCACACACTAGAAATTTAGATAAAAGCACACATGTAATAACAAGTAATGTATTTAAAATTTGGGATGGGGTATACAAGAAAGTTAATGGGGAATATAACTCACCCTTATTGGCACTAATGGACAGTAATTTTTTTTCACCAGGATTAGAAACTATAGGCGGAAAAGAAGCACTATGGGGTAAGACACAATTAAGACACATCATTAAGGAGGGCAAAATTATGACACTACAAGAACTTAGATTTTGGAGGGGACACGGGGGTTAGACGAATGGCGGTACCTCCAGCTGTGTCACTTTGTGAGTAAACTACCAAATCTGATCAGAACAGGGGACAAATTGATGGATTTTGAGAAGCTCTGTGATATAGAGGATCCAAGAAATATAGTTTCTAAAATCTACAAAATTCTTATGAAGACGGATCAGCTGGAGATACCCCCATTTATAAGTAAATGGGAGAGTGAACTGGGCACGAGGAAAGATGGAAACACAATTAGGAGAATTTTGAAAATGATCGGCAACTCAGCAATAGACGTTCGAACGGCGGAAATGAGCTATAAATGCATAAGCAGAAGCTACTTAACCCCAGAGATAACAAGCAAATACCAAAATGGCGCGGCATATTGCTGGCGGGGCTGCCAGGAGATAGGCACAATGGCACTCCTATGGTGGATATGCCCTAAAATAAAAAACTTCTGGAGGAAGATACTTGCCCTAGTCAAGAAAATAACAGGAAAAGAAGTGCCAGAAGACCCTTGGGAGGTCTTGTTTCATGGGGGAGAAGGAGACATAAATAAATATAAGAGGTCACTGGTCCCCCACCTCCTGAATGCCGCAAAGCGAATAATACCGAAGAGCTGGCAGAGGAGGGAGAGCCCTGAGACATGGGAGTGGATAGACGCAGTAGAGGAAACATATAATATGGAGATTAAGGCAAGCTCGGTAGAGGATATAGGAGGTGTAAACTTAGCGGAGTGGGAGCGCTGGAAAAAATAAAAAAAAACATGGTGTTACGTTAAAGAATTGAAAGCCCTAGATTAGAGAAGGAGAGTTGGATAAATTAGACCTTGGAGAGATGGGGAGAGGGTGGAAAGGGGGGGTAGGTCGGGAAAAAGGGGGAGGTGGAGAATATAGAGAAGAATGTTAGATTGTTGACTGCTCGCGCTCGACCCTTCGTGAGGATAAGTAATTCCATTAGATTGGATACATGCTTGGTTTTAACTAATCTTTTTGATATGGCAAAGTGTCACGATGATGAGACAAAGGAGAGAGAGATGGAAGTTAAATGAACTGCAAAGTTGATTTAAGCCTCTCAAAACAGTCGACTGAAGTGACAAAAAAAAAAAACGTAGGAGCTCTTGGTGACCAGAATCTGTAGTGACGAAAATGGGTCTGGTTTCTTGGGTGATAGGTCCAGAGCAGGGGAGAGACCCATCAGCCAAGTGTACTTGAAGGCTTTGCTTTTTAGTCTGAAGAGGAATTTGTAGCTCTTGAGCCAGCGTGATGTCCAAAAAACAGCTACATGCTCCAGAATCAATTATAGCTGGCAGGCGAATTTCCTTTTCCGCTAGCTGTAGGGAGATAAGGAGGGAAACATAAGTCTTGGGTGCACTGGTAACTTGATAATTCATAACAGATCGAAGATAAAACTTACTAGGTTTCACAGGGCAGTTACGGAGAAAATGACCTGTACCCCCACAGTATAGGCACAGATTGGATTGCCGTCTACGTTGCCTCTCCTCGTGAGTAAGAGGAGCGCGGACCAGTCCGAGTTGCATAGGGTCAACTTCGGGAGTAGTTGTGGTTGGAGGAGCCAGAAAGGGAGTCGGCTTGGGAAGCATACAGTTGGATCGAGGAACCTGGAAGTGCTCTGAGCGCCGTTCACGCATGCGCTTGTCTAGCTTGGTGGCTGACTGAATCAATTCCTACAGAGTTGCAGGGGTCTCCACCCTGGCCAACTCATCCTTAAGGACTTCTGACAACCCCTGGTGGTATTGGTACTTCAGGGCAGGTTCGTTCCAGCCGGTATCAGCCGACCACTTCCGGAACTCCACTGTGTAGTCCTCTACCAGCCTTCGCCCTTGAAACAGGTAAAATGGTCTCAGCAATAGCCGTGCACTGTGGGTCGTCCTAAAGTTGTGCCATGTTTTCAAAAAAAGTATCTACTAAATTTAGAACAGGGCTTCTTTGTTCCATCAGACTGTGGGCCCAGGCTTGGGGTTCATCGGCCAGGAGGGAAATAATGAAGCCCACCTTTACTACTTCAGAAGAAAAAGTCCTGGGCTGAAGAGCTAGGTATAAGGAGCAGGCGTTCTTGAAGGCCCTGTATTTTTTGCGATCGCCTGCAAATCGCTACGGCATAGGGACCGTAGGTTCAGGAAGAACCATTACCACAGTTGGATTTGATGAAGGCTGAGAAGCGGTGGCCCCACTGGCGGGTGCAGCTGTTGGTATGGGTTCTCCAGAGAGTTGCTGGAGGTGCCTATCAACCTGGGTGTAGCCTTCTTGCAGTTTCTGAACTGCATCTGTGAATTTGGAAACCTGCTGGCACAGTATTTCAAGCGGGGAACGTGCTCTGTTGGCCTCTGACATCTGGCTGGTTTGTACTGTCAGATAAGTACTTACCGAGGCCGAGATGCCGAGAGCGATTTGCCCTTGTGATTAAGCGCAGTCTGCCCCCTGGAGGTGGAACAGGAAGCAGATGGCACGAAGAGGCACAGGCTACCAGCAGGCAGGATGGAACTTGTGTAGTACTCCTTGAAGGGACTAGGTAGTTGTGCAGAGACTGGCAACTCCGAAGGTCTAAAACAGGCTGAGGATAAAACACAAGGTTAGCAAGCAGATCCGGACACAGGCAGAGGGTCAAGCACAGGAGACAGCGGGTAAGTCCAGGTCCCAAGCAGAAGTTCAGGCACAGGAGAAAGTAGGGCAAATCCGGGTCACAAGCAAAGGTTCAGGCACAGGAGATAGCAGGCAGATCCGGGTCACAAGCAAGGGGGTCAAACACTGGAGATAAGGCAGAATCCGTTTAAACAAGCCGTTGGTCGGGTCCAGGAGAAGAGCAGAGTAGTCAGGGGCGATTCGGGTCAAACAAGTGATTCAGCAGGCAGGAAACAGGAAACAACTCAAACAGGAAGCTGAAGACAAACCAGCAACCCGTCTGAGCAACTGAGTGTCTTTAAATAGGCAGCCAGAGCGTCACGTTGAACGTTCGCTAATACGAACGTGCGTGTGCCGCGCCATTGGGCCACAAGCGCGCGAGCACCGCATCGGTCCACTGCGCATGCGTTCGTTCCGGAACACCATTCGGCCTATACGGCCGAGTTGATTATTTCTCTGACACCAGGTGTTGAATCTGGGAAACCACAAAATAAAATCTAGCATGAGGAACTGCTAGACCACCTTGATCTTTGGCTAGCTGTAATGTGTGTAGACGAATCCGAGCAGGCTTATTACCCCAAATTAAGTCCCTGAACTGAGCATCTATTTGAGTAAACCATTTGTGCAGAATCCATATCGGGTGTATTATGAAATACATATAAAAGTTGTGGGGTCCACACCATTTTAATTAAGTTCACCCTCCCGGTGACTGATAAAGGTAACTTCACCCATGTGGAGCATTTTATTCGGAATTTATGGAGCAGGGGAACCAATTTCAAGGTAAGATACTGGCTAGGGTCTGGTGTCACCTGTATACCGAGGTAGCGAAACTTGCCCACCGTAAGTATGTCCCTCCCACATTTAGGTAGAGGTTTTAGTAAGGAATCTAGGGGCTTAAGTACCAATTTATTCCAATTAATTCTGAATCCCGCCAACTGCCCCAAATCAGCTATTAAACGCATCACATTCTTCAGGGAGCTGTCAGTGTCCCCAAGGTAAATCAGAGTATCATCTACATATAAGGAGATGACATCTTGTTTGGGGCCTCGACAAAAAGCAATAATATTTTGTGATGCTCTAACATGTATGGCCAGTGTAAAGAAAGATTACGGAAAAAGAGGAAAATTCAATAGCACCACATCCCAAGTATTCACTTTAAATGTAAGAGAGGGGCATTGAGGCCATTGTATGGTCCTCAGGGACTTTTAACGGTGCTTGAGTCAAATGATATATCCAACATATCATAAAATCATATTTTATTAAACAATCTTATAAAAGGAAACAAACATGATAAAGGACAATATACAAAACAGAAAAAAAGGGGGAGGATAACCCTTTGATACACAAATTAATACCACTTTCTCAACATGTTTCGCTTGCATAAGCTTCTTCAGGAGATATATTTGTGATATTAAGGTCAACTGTAGAGAAAGGTCTACAATTCACATGAAAATTGCGTAATGGCAAAATGCTTCCTCCTCGATTCTCACCTCACTAGGGAGGCATGCAGAGAGAGATAAAAATCTTTAAGCATAAGCTCTTCTCAATAGAATCAATTCAAGATAAAAAGAAGGCTACATCCAGGAGATGGTAGATTGCAAAATTGCTAACAGAAGTAAAAGATGGTTCTGATGTTGCAGTGGAGTAGCAAACACAGAGGGGGGCGGTATACATCCATACACAGCTGATGGCTAAGCTGGACCTGGAGGTATTGCTGAAAACTAACCACAGAGAACTGTGATGATCAAAGTTCAATTAGAATGGCCCGTCCGGGAGATCTCACTGCCCCATGTGTCAAACAGGAACTGACAGACTCTGTCAGTTCCTGTTTGACACATGGGGCAGTGAGATCTCCCGGACGGGCCATTCTAATTGAACTTTGATCATCACAGTTCTCTGTGGTTAGTTTGCAGCAATACCTCCAGGTCCAGCTTAGCCATCAGCTGTGTATGGATGTATACCGCCCCCCTCTGTGTTTGCTACTCCACTGCAACATCAGAACCATCTTTTACTTCTGTTAGCAATTTTGCAATCTACCATCTCCTGGATGTAGCCTTCTTTTTATCTTGAATTGATTCTATTGAGAAGAGCTTATGCTTAAAGATTTTTATCTCTCTCTGCATGCCTCCCTAGTGAGGTGAGAATCGAGGAGGAAGCATTTTGCCATTACGCAATTTTCATGTGAATTGTAGACCTTTCTCTACAGTTGACCTTAATATCACAAATATATCTCCTGAAGAAGCTTATGCAAGCGAAACATGTTGAGAAAGTGGTATTAATTTGTGTATCAAAGGGTTATCCTCCCCCTTTTTTTCTGTTTTGTATATTGTCCTTTATCATGTTTGTTTCCTTTTATAAGATTATTTAATAAAATATGATTTTATGATATGTTGGATATATCATTTGACTCAAGCACCGTTAAAAGTCCCTGAGGACCATACAATGGCCTCAATGCCCCTCTCTTACATTTATGTATGGCCAGTGGTTCAAGGGCCAGGGCAAACAACAGGGGTGATAAAGGACACCCCTGCCGTGTGCCCCTAAAGAGTCTAAAAGGTGCTGATAAGTTTCCGTTAATACGCATTCTCGCCGATGAGGTGTTATATAGTAGCTGAACCCATTTCAAAAAAGAGGGGCCTACCCCAAATCTTGTTAGCACTTCCCATAGATATGGCCATTCAACGCTATCAAACGCTTTGGCTGTGTCCAAAGAGAGGTTGGCCCTATTGCCTGAGTTGTCTGTGGGCAGTTGTGGGTTAAGGAATAGTCTACGTAAGTTTTGGGCTGTGGATCTATTCGGTATAAATCCCGATTGGTCTCTATGTATCACTGATTGAATACATTTGGCTAGTCTGTGGGCCAGGACTCTGGCCAACAGCTTAACATCAAATGTAAGTAATGAAATAGGTCTATATGAGTCTGGGGACAGGGCATTTTTACCTGGCTTCAAGAGTACTATTATAAGTGCTTCACTCATGGAGGGAGGGAGTTTTCCCTTTTCAAATGCCATGTTGTAAACCTGTAGTAGTGTTGGTATTAGTTACCCGTTACGTAACGGGGTGACCCCGCCCCCTCTGACGGCACGAGGAAACCCATAGGGAAGTCCCCGTCAAATGCTCGTGCATCAGAGGGGAGCGGGGTCACCGGGTGACCCCGCCCTCCGTTAAAGAAGTGTCAGAAGACGAGAAGCGTCACACAGCGGGAGCCTCCCATGGATGCGGAGCGGCCCGAGAATGAAGCAGGGAAGAAGACGCAGCGGAGGAAGATGCTGGACAAAAACACTGAAGCAAGAAGCAGCGGATCGGAGGAAGAACCAGAGGAAGAAGAAGATGGGGGAAGAAAGAGAAGGAAGATAGAAGAAAGAAGACCTGAAGAAGATGGAAAGAAGACTTTAAATAAAGGAATTGTCAAAAACTGTCTCTTGTTATTTTTAACATTTTTGACACTTTTTTTGTGAAATGGTAGGGTACCCCCTTACCATTTCACACGGGGGGAGTGGGATCTGGGGGTCCCCTTGTTAAGTTAAAGGGGGCTTCCAGATTCCGATAAGCCCTCCGCCCGCAGACCCCCACGGGCAAGGGTTGTGGGGATGAGGCCCTTCTCCCCATCAACATGGGGACAAGGTGCTTTGGGGGGGACCCCAAAGCACCCTCCCAATGTTGAGGGCATGTGGCCTGGTACAGTTCAGGAGGGGGGGTGCTCTCTCGTCCCCCCCTCTTTTCCTGCGGCCTGCCAGGTTGCGTGCTCGGATAAGGGTCTGGTATGGATTTTGAGGGGGACCCCCACGCCATTTTTAAAAAAAATGTTGGCGCGGGGCTCCCCTTAATATCCATACCAGATCTGAAGGGCCTGGTATGGAATTTAGGGGGACCCCCACGCCATTTTTTTTTTAAATTTTGGTTTGGGGTTCCCCTGTGGGGAAATCCCATGCCATTTTTTATCAATGAACTTTCATGTGTATTGCCGGACCGACAATTCATTAATAGCGAGTAGTTTTAAATGACTTTTTTTCCTTTGAAATGTCATTTTGCTGTCAGACTGTTCTAAACACAGGAAACATGCGCCCCTTTACAGGCATACTATAGACACCCCCCAGGTACGAAATTTAAAGGAATATTACACTTCTACTGTTTTACTTTAAGCATTATTAAAATCACTGCTCCCAAAAAAACATCCGTTTTAAAACTTTTTTTTGCATTGATACATGTCCCCTGGGGCAGGACCCAGGTCCCCAAACACTTTTTATGACAATAACTTGCATATAAGGCTTTAAAAATAGCACTTTTGATTATTCATGTTCGAGTCCCATAGACTTTAACAGTGTTTGCACGTTCAAACTGATTTTTTGCCTGTTCGCATGTTCTGGTGCGAACCAAACAGGGGGGTGTTCAGCTCATCCCTAGTCAGGAGACTGGCTGAGAATGGAGGAGGAATGTATAACCCCGCCAATATACATTTAGTTCCATAGAGGGAGCGTAATAGGAATATGTAGCGACCCTCAGGGTCAATTTTAATTTCAAATTTTTTAAAATGAAATCGCGCATGCGCGGTGTGTGTTTGTGTTGTGACCCTACGGCCGTTTCGTCACAACTGACGTCATCAGGGGTACGCAACAGCGCACACGCCTTATAAGCCTAAGCGGCGCATTGAGAAGCGCCGCGATTGGCTTACTAGAAACAGAGCTAAAACTTGATTGGCCACAGTGAACATGACTACAATCTAAAAGAACAGTCAATCAAAGGAAAAAGAACAAGGGACCCTTCTAATTAACATGGAGATAGCTTTCTTAATAGTTAAAAGACAGAGCTGTATACATATAAAAGACTAAGGAGATGTTAACTGTGACCAGTGCCATCTAGTGGATTTTTTGAGGTAATACCCAAAGTACAACATAAAATCAGTCCTTTCAGAGGCAATATAGATATAAATAAAAATAACATGGCAATGTATACAGATGAAGAAACTGATAATTAAAAAATCACACTACCAAAAGGATTTCTTTGATAGTGATAAAAATAAAACCAAAATTTAATAAAATAATTACATTAGGGCATATAGATGCCTAATGTGAACCCAAAAATTTAGTGAAAAATAGGGACTAGGAAGTACCCAATATCAATAAAGTGCAAGAGAGGTGTAAGTATAAGGTGTGAAATTACCATAACAAGTATGGCAAAAGCACCAACCAAAACCATATGCATCAACATTATAAGGATTTATTGAAGAGAACAACGTTTTAATAAATAAAAATAAAAAAATAAAAAATAAGAAATTTGGGGTTAAAAAATCCCTAATACCAATAAAGTGCAAGAGAGGTATGGATATAAAATGTGGAATTACCATAACAAGCATGGCAAGACCACCAATCAAAGCCATATACATTAAAATTATGGAGATTTGTTGAGGGGGACATCAACTGTTATGAATAAAACAGTTGATGTCCCACTCTATGTTCAAACCACTCTATGTTCAAACTTTTTCTCTTTTGGCACTTATGGCTCAGCTTTGCTGGATCCGTGGAAGCATTTACTAACTGCTCTATGTGAAGTAATCCTGGGACTACACCCTGTGAAGTGCTTCAAGTTGTTGCTAACTAGTTGTCCAAGAAGGAGGTTGGTGGTTTTCTCAGCAGTGTCTCCTGCAGCACACCCTCTGTGGTCTACATCTCTCTACTAAGCCTGTTTTGACCCCCCTGAATAAGGGCGGTCGCAGGCTTTCCTGTAAGCCTCCATTACTTCATCACAAGGTGGTGGGCAGCACTAGCGGTGGAATATTGATCCTGGGTCTCGCATTGAATACCAAACATATCATAATTTTTGGACTTTATTGCACTTTCACCGAATGAACGAATTAATTTTTTTATTTATTATGTCTTTGTAATATTTATGAGCACTTAATGGAAATATATTTGTAGATTTGTTATTAGTGATTGGATACCATTCACTGTTGCTTGTTATTTAATTTATTAATTTATCACCGTTCACAAAAAAAATTGTGCTATATGTCCAGTGCTGCACTTTTTATTTTATATAATCTTCAGCGATCACAGGTCAATTAGTTTAGCGATCACAGGTCAATTAGTTTCAGTATAAATCACACAAATAGGAAACCTAAAGGGAATACAAAGACACTGAATTTCAAAAGAGCCAACTTCCCTAAACTACAAACCTTGCTAAAAGGCATAAATTGGGATAAAATATTAGGAACAAAGAATACGGAGGAGAGATGGGTTTGCTTTAAGAGCATATTAAATAAGGGCATTAGCCAATATATCCCATTGGGTAATACATTTAAAAGAGCAAACAAAAGTCCTGGATGGCTTAACTCCAATGTAAAAATGCATATAACAGCAAAGGAGAAGGCCTTCAAAAAATACAAGGTTGAGGGATCATCCTCAGAATTCAGACTTTATAAAGAATGCAACAAGAAATGTAAGGGTGCAATTAGGACGGCTAAGATCGAACATGAAAGACACATAGTGGAGGAGAGCAAAAAAAAATCCCAAGAAATTATTTAAGTATGTAAACAGTAAAAAAGGGAAGACAGACCATATTGGCCCCATAAAGAATGAGGAAGGACATCTGGTTACAAAGGATGGGGAGATGGCGAAGGTATTGAATTTATTCTTCTCCTCAGTCTTCACGAGTAAATCGGGGGGCTTCAGTAACCAAAACTGCAGTGTTTATCCTCATGACACAACACAGGAAGCACCTCCATGGTTAACAGAGGACAGAATTAAAATTAGACTTGAGAAACTTAACATTAATAAATCACCGGGACCAGATGGCTTGCATCCGAGGGTACTTAGGGAACTCAGTCAAGTGATTGCCAGACCATTGTTCCTAATTTTTACAGACAGTCTACTGACTGGAATGGTACCAGCTGATTGGAGAAAAGCCAATGCAGCACCAATATTTAAAAAGGGCCCAAAAAACATCCCTGGGAATTACAGACCAGTTAGCCTAACATCAATAGTATGTAAACTCTTGGAGGGGATGATAAGGGACTATATACAAGATTTTAGTAATAAGAACTGTATCATTAGCAGTAATCAGCATGGATTCATGAAGAATCATTCTTGCCAAACCAATCTATTAACCTTCTATGAGGAGGTGAGTTGCCATCTAGATAAAGGAAGGCCTGTAGACGTGGTGTATCTGGATTTTGCAAAAGCATTTGACACAGTTCCCCATAAACGTTTACTGTACAAAATAAGGTCCGTTGGCATGGACCATAGGGTGAGTACATGGATTGAAAACTGGCTACAAGGGCAAGTTCAGAGGGTGGTGATAAATGGGGAGTACTCGGAATGGTCAGGGGTGGGTAGTGGGGTTCCCCAGGGTTCTGTGCTGGGACCAATCCTATTTAATTTGTTCATAAACGATAGGCAATGCCAAGCTGCTGCTAACAAAGAAAACAGAATATTGGCATGCATTAAAAAGGGGATCAACTCCAGAGATAAAACCATAATTCTCCCACTCTACAAGACTCTGGTCCGGCCGCACCTGGAGTATGCTGTCCAGTTCTGGGCACCAGTCCTCAGGAAGGATGTACTGGAATTGGAGCGAGTACAAAGAAGGGCAACAAAGCAAATAAAGGGTCTGGAGGATCTTAGTTATGAGGAAAGGTTGCGAGCACTGAACTTATTCTCTCTGGAGAAGAGACGCTTGAGAGGGGATATGATTACAATATACAAATGCCATACTGGTGACCCTACAATAGAAATAAAACTTTTTCGCAGAAGAGAGTTTAACAAGACTCACGGCCACTCATTAAAATTAGAAGAAAAGAGGTTTAACCTTAAACTACGTAGAGGGTTCTTTACTGTAAGAGCGGCAAGGATGTGGAATTCCCTTACACAGGCAGTGGTCTCAGCGGGGAGCATTGATAGCTTCAAGAAACTATTAGATAAGCACCTGAATGACCGCAACATACAGGAATATACAATGTAATACTGACACATAATCACACACATATGTTGGACTTGATGAACTTGTGTCTTTTTTCAACCTCACCTACTATGTAACTATATGTAACTATGTAACTATGTAATCATCTCTATGGCCTAAGAAACTGGAAGCTACGAACATTTCATGACCTAGATTTCGCCGGATATAAACAGCGCCATGGGGAAACTGGGAAAGTATTTTATAACACCGATCTTGGTATGGTCAGATGCTTTGAGGGCAGAGGAGAGATCTAGGGTCTAATAGACCCCAATTTTTTCAAAAAAAGAGTACCTGTCACTACCTGTTGCTATCATAGGGGATATTTACATTCCTGAGATAACAATAAAAATGATTAAAAAAAAATAAAAATGAAAGGAACAGTTAAAAAATTAAATAAAAAAGCAAAATAAATAATTAAAAAAAAAAGCACCCCTGTCCCCCCCTGCTCTCGCGCAAAGGGCGAGCGCAAGCGTCGGTCTGGCGTCATATGTAAACAGCAATTGCACCATGCATGTGAGGTATCACCGCGAAGGTCAGATCGAGGGCAGTAATTTTAGCAGTAGACCTCCTCCATAAATCTAAAGTGGTAACCTGTAAAGGCTTTTAAATGTTTTTAAAAATGTATGTAGTTTGTCGCCGCTGCACATTTGTGCGCAATTTTAAAGCATTATTTTTTACTTTTTGTTATAATAAATATCCCCCAAAAATATATAAAAAACATTTTTTTCCCTCAGTTTAGGCCGATATGTATTCTTCTACATATTTTCGGTAAAAAAAATCGCAATAAGCGTTTATTGATTGGTTTGCGCAAAAGTTATCGCGTCTACAAAATAGGGGATAGTTTTATGGCATTCTTATTAATAATTTTTTTTTTACTAGTACTGTCGGCGATCTGCGATTTTTATCATGACTGCGACATTATGGCGGACACATCGAACAATTTTGACACATTTTTGGGACCAGTGTCATTTTTACAGCGATCAGTGCTATAAAATTGCAGTGAAGAGGTTAACCACTAGGGGGATAGGAAAGGGTTAAGTGTGTCCTAGGGAGTGATTCTAACTGTTAGGGGGCGTGGCTATGAGTGACACGTCACTGATCACCGCTCCCGATCACAGGGAGCGGTGATCAGTGAAAGTGTCACTAGGCAGACGAGGCGCTTCATTTGCGGGCATGTAACCCGCCTTGCGGCGCAATTCATCACGCCAAATAGCATCCGCCTAAGCGGAGCTGCCCTTGAGCGGAGCTGCCTGTGTATGGTAAGTTTCCTGCCTGAGAGATCCCATTAGAGATGTTGTATGGAAAGGCTGCCTTATATACAACCATAAAGCTGGGAGTTAGTGACATATGAAATCACACATGCTATAGATGCAGCTTGGCTGGGCTCTGGGGAGATGTCATACTAGACAAGAGTGCCATTGCTCCTGATAGAAGGTGATCTCACTACTGTATGAGTCAAATAAACTTTCCAGTGATATTCTCTCTGCACACACCTTCAGCCATTCAGCCAGCAGTGTGTGGACGCTGGCCACATACTGACTTCACTCAGTCATTGGAGTCATTGCCAGTGAAATATACAGGACATAATCAAATAAAGATGAATGCTTTGACTGCAGGGGTGTCCATTGCTGAATACATAGATGCATAATCGATGGGCCTCTATAAGATGTCAAAAAGAAGAGCTTTTTTGATTGTCTACAACAAATCATTACTATGCCTTCATTTTTTAACCTGTACAGCACACCTCCACTACACCGCACAGCACACCTCCACTACACCGCACAACACACCTCCACTACAGCACACCTCCACCACACTGCACAGCACACCTCCACTACACCGCACAGCACACCTCCACTACACAGCACACCTCCACTACATCACACCTCCACTACACTGCACAGCACACCTCCTCTACACCACACAGCACACCTCCACTACAGCACACCTCTACTGCACTGCACAGCACACCTCCACTACACCGCACAGTACACCTCCACTACACCGCACAGCACACCTCCACTACGCCGCACAGCACATCTCCACTACACCGCACAGCACACCTCCACTACACCACACAGCACATCTCCACTGTACAGCACACCTCCACTACACAGCACACCTCCACTACACCACACAGCACACCTCCACTACACTGCACAGCATACCTCCACTACACCACAGCACACATCCACTACACTGCACAGCACATTTCCTCTACACCGCACAGCACACTATTGCATTTGATGGCACAGTGGCTGTATTTGATGGGCACAGTGGCTGCATTTGCTGGGCACAGTGGCTGCAATCGATGGCAAGTGGCTGCAATCGATGGCACAGTGCCTGCATTTGATGGGCACAGTGGCTGTATTGATGGGCACGGTGGCTGCATATGATGGGCACAGTGGCTGCATTTGATGGCACAGTGGCTGCAATTGATGGCACAGTGGCTGCAATTGATAGCACAGTGGCTGCATTTGATGGGCACAGTGGCTGTAATTGATGGGCACCATGGCTGTATTTGATGGCCACAGTGGCTGTATCTGATGGCACAGTGGCTGCATTTGCTGGGCACAGTGGCTGCAAATTTTGGCACAGCGGCTGCAATTGATGGCACAGTGGCTGTATTTGCTGGGCACAGTGGCTGTATTTTCTGGGCACAGTGGCTGTATTTTCTGGGCACAGTGGCTGCATATGATGGGCACAGTGGCTGCAAGTGATGGCACAGTGGCTGCACTTGATGGCACAGTGGCTGTATTTGATGGGCACAGTGGCTGCATATGATGGGCACAGTGGCTGTATTTGCTGGGCACAGTGGCTGCAATTGATGGCACGGTGGCTGCAATTGATGGCACAGTGAGGCCATTGATGTTTTTTTTAAGTATTTTTCAGAATTTTTCAGTTTGTTTGCGCCCCCCCCCCCAAAAAAAATTTTGAGCACCAGCCGCCACTGCCATGGACTCAACATGCCTCTCAGCAAATAGCTTGGGGTGTCTGTTTTCCAAAATGGGGTAATTTAGCTGGGTTTTGTGCCATCTTGGCATTTTATGACCTTCAAAACTGTGATAGGTAGTGAGAAGTGAAATCAAAAATTCACACTCTTAGAAATCCTGAAGGCGGTGCTTGGTTTTCGGGGCCCCGTACGTGGCTAGGCTCCCAAAAAGTCCCACACATGTGGTATCCTCGTACTCAGGAGAAGCAGCAAAATGTATTTTGGGGTGCAATTCCACATATAACCATGGCATGTGTGAACAATATATCATTTAGTGACAACTTTTTGTATTTTTTTTTTTTTTTTGTCATTATTCAATCACTTGGGACAAAAAAATAAAATATTTATTGGGCTCAACATGCCTCTTAGCAATTTCCTTGGGGTGTCTACTTTCCAAAATGGGGTCATTTGGGGGGAGATTTGTACTGCCCTGCCATTTTAGCACCTCAAGAAATGAGATAGGCAGTTATAAACTAAAAGCTGCGTTAATTCCAGAAAATGTACCCTAGTTTGTAGACGCTATAACTTTTGCGCAAACCAATAAATATATGCTTATTGACATTTTTTTTACCAAAGACATGTGGCTGAATACATTTTGGCTTAAATGTATGACTAAAATTGAGTTTATTGGATTTTTCTTATAACAAAAAGTAGAAAATATCTTTTTTTTTTAAATCGGTCTTTTTCCGTTTATATCGCAAAAAATAAAAATTGCAGAGGCAATCAAATACCATCAAAAGAAAGCTCTGTTTGTGTGAACTAATGGATGCAAATTTCGTTTGGGTACAACATTGCATGACCGCGCAATTAGCAGTTAAAGCAGCGCAGTGCCAAATTGTAAAAAGTCCTCCGATCATTGAGCTGCCAAATGGTCCGGGGCTGAGGTGGTTAACAGAGGACAGAATTAAAATTAGACTTGGGAAACTTAACATTATTAAATCACCGGGACCAGATGGCTTGCATCCAAGGGTACTTAGGGAACTCAGTCAAGTAATTGCCAGACCATTGTTCCTAATTTTTTTTTTTAATTGTAATTTTTATTGAAAAAAGAACAATAACATACATTTTCCATAAATTTTTCATACAAATAAAAACATGTGTATAAAACATAAAAATTGTAATTCCATCATTTAACATATCTGAGCGTCACTTCGCTGTCAATATAGCAAACTTCTAGCTTTAAGCTATATATTTACAAAAAAGTGGAGGTAAAGGTAAAAAGGGAACAAACAGTAATAATATTAATAATGTATTAAAGGAACATTAGGCAGATATATGAATAGTCAGTGGTCAGATGCATCAGGGGGGAAGTACGTCAGAGGGTGTTAGAGAACTAACACCAGGATTAAGGTGGGAGTGATCCCATATGTCCCAAATCTTGTGAGAGGGTATCGTGTATTATCGCAGTGAGCCGTTCCATTCTTCATATCTGCTCCAACGTTTGTAGGACCTGCGAAAGAGAAGCCTGTGAGGTAGAAAGCCATCTCAAAGATATAGCCCTTTTTGCAGCAGGCAAAATGAAGGTGGCCAGTTTTTGGGCATGTTTGGAGAGTCCAGGAATTGGCAGACCTAATAGAAAGTGGATAGGATCTAATGGAAGAGAAATATTAAACAATTATTGTATAAAGGTTTGAATGGTTGTCCAGAATGGGCGTATCAGGGGGTAGTCCCAAAAAATGTGGAAATGTGAGCCAATGTCACCTCAGCATCTCCAACACACCCGAAGATTTTTGGGATCGTATTTATGCAAAATTTCGTGAGTTTAATACCAGAAGAATAATATTTTATAAGCCGTCTCTCTTTGTTCTACACATTGTGACAATTTGGAAATGGCTTCCCAAATCTTTTGTCATTGAGGGAGAGAGATATGATGTGTCAGCAACAGGGACCATTTTTGCATGTAGGAATGTGATATATCCGTAATAGGGATTGTATTATGTAAGAATTTGTAAATGTCAGTAATGAGATGAGATTGGTATGGTCCCTGAGCACAGAGGAGTTCAAATGGGGTAGGTCTATCAAGGCTTAATGTGGAAGATTTAGAGGCAAAGTAGTGTCTAATCTGGAGATAGGAATGAAATAATTGTTTAGGTATCTGGTATTTCTTTTGCAGCTCTTCAAAGGGCAGTAGTGTAAGAGTAAGGGGATGTACTATATTTTGGAGTTGAAATATGCCTGCTTGTGTCCAAGGGAGCATTCTGCTATATGATAGGCTGTCGGGAATATCAGGATTAAACAGTACATTTAACAATGGAGGGCATGGAGATGCTAAAGAGAACTGACGTGAGCATTTCTTCCATATATCTAAGGTGAATAACATTGGGCCTAGACATATGCTTCTAAGTTGGTGCATGGAAGAGTTTAAGTCTGCCCAAATCATAGTGCAAGGATGTACCGGTTTAGTGATGCTCATTTCGATCTCTGCCCACATGTTGGGTGCCATTCTGGAGGACCAGGTGATAATTGCATTAAGGTGTGTAGCAAAATAGAATTTAATAAGATCTGGGGCTCCCAGCCCGCCTCTTGACTTGGTGGCAAACATTACTGAGCTGGCTATCCTATGTGCTTTAAAATGCCAGATGAAATTAAGGAGTGTTCTCTGTACGGCTTTAAGTTGTGACATGGGAATGGAAATCAGAAGTGTGTCAAATAAATAAAGGAGTCTAGGCATTATAGACATTTTTAGGCCATTGATGCGACCCAAGAGAGATATGGGATATATATCCCACTGTCGCAAGAGTCGGTCAATGTCTCGAAAGAGTGGGGGATAGTTAGCTTGATAAAAAGTTGAATAAGAGGAGGTTATATTTACACCTAGGTACTTAAGGGTGTCTGAACACCAATGAAAAGAGTAGTTTTGTTTGAGATTGATGAGATCCGAAGGCTGAATGTGTAATGGTAGAGCTTCTGTTTTACTTGTGTTAATTTTACACCCGGATATGGAGCTGAAGTCCTTCAGCAGGGCCATAAGATTAGGGAGATAGATATGGGGTCTGGTTAAAGTTAAAAGGACATCATCTGCAAATAGGGACATTTTATATTCCCTTTGGCGTAATAGTATTCCTTTTATATCTGGGTGTGTGTGAATAGCTGCAGCTAGTGGTTCTAGACAAAGAATTAAAAGGAGGGGAGATAAAGGGCAACCCTGTCTAGTTCCATTAATTAACGAGAAGGGTGACGATAAATAAGAGGCTAATTAAACTTGGGATGAGGGATTAGAATAAGGGGCATTCAGGGCAGCTATAAAGGGATCTTCAAAACCGTAGTTGGAGAGGGTAGCAAACATATATGGCCAGCTGAGCTGGTCGAAGGCTTTTTGTGCATCTAAACTTAGTATTATGGCTGGACGAGAGATCTTGTTTAATAGATCTATAAGGTCAACTGTACATCTCGTATTGTCTCCTGCATGTCTGGTTCGTACAAAGCCTACTTGATCTTTATGTATGAGTCTAGGAATTATGTGAGATAACCTATTAACCAACACTTTCGTGAATATCTTATAGTCTGAATTAAGTAATGAAGTAGGCCTATAGTTATCGCGAAGGGTCTTTGCCAGGTTTCGGGATCACGTTGATATGGGCATGAAGAAATTGTGTGTGTGGTCTAGTCCCTCTGAATAGTGAAGCATATAGAGAAATCATATTGGGGCTAAGAATAGGTAGGAAGGTTTTATAGTAAGAATAGGATAGGCCAACTGGACTAGGGGCTTTCTGGGTGGGAAGATGTTTAACCACCTCTTCCAATTCTTCGGGTGTAATTAACGAGTTCAGGCATGTAAGGTGTTCAGGTGAAAGTTTGGGGAGCTGTAGGTGTTTATAAAAAAGATCAAATTTCTCTTGTGTGAAATTATAGTTAGGATCTGATTGTAAACAATTATATAACTGTTGATAGAATTTTCCAAAAAGTTTAGACATAGTAAAGGGGCAATAGGTGGGAGTTCCGTCAGTTTGTCTGAGAAAGTCAGGGAACGCTTGAAAAGGGCGAGGTTTCAGTTTGTTCACTAACATTTTATGGGGTTTATTAGAGTATTCGTAAAATTTCTGCTTAGACCATAGAAGGGATTTATCTATTTTTCTTATCATTAGGGATCTAAGTTGATTTCGCAAAGACACTACAGCCCGGAGTCCAACCACCGCGGGGGAGGTTAACAATAGTTTCTCGGTCGATCGGAGTTTAGACATAATAGATGAGTATTGGAATGCTGCATCTTTTTAAAGACGGGAACCTATAGCTATACATTGTCCCCGAAAAACGGCTTTATGTGCCTCCCACAATGTGGAGGACTCCGAGACCATGCCCTCGTTGAGTTGAAAATATTCCGTCAGGCCCTTAGACAGGAGGTTTCTAGGTTCCAGTGTACGGAGAAATGTCTCATTTAGTCTCCAGTGGCATGTTTTAGGGGAGGCAGAGGAGACGTGAATGTCAAGATGGACGGAGGAATGGTCCGACCATGTTATGGGGTTGATCTCTGAAGAAACCGTTGATGTCAGGAGAGGCATAGAAATAAAAAAATTATCTAGTCTAGAATAGAGTTTGTAGGGGTGCGAGTAAAAAGTGTATTGTTTGTGAGTGGGATGTTTGATTCTCCAAATGTCCAGGAGATTTTTAGCTCTTATTAGTTTACGAAATGATTTGGATAGGCGATTGGCTGCAGGGGGTGTAGTTAATGAAAATAATGTACGTCTATCTTTGTCGGGGACATAGTTACGTTAAAATCTCCTCCGATCACCATAAAGGGTTGAGAGAATTTATCTATAGTGTCAAATATGGAGGATAAGAAGCTAATCTGACCAGAGTTGGGAGCATACACATTGACAATAGTAAGGGATTTTGTAAGAAAAGAACAATCAAGGACAATAAATCTGCCCTGAGGGTCCAAATAAGAGGATTTAACTCGTAAAGGGCATAATCGGTTAATCAAAATTGCTACGCCTGCCTTTTCAGATGGATCGGAGGCTAGAAAAGATATCGGGAAATGTTTGCTAGCAAATTTGAGGGATCCCCCAGGATGGAAATGAGTCTCCTGAACTAAAATTATGTCTGCTTTGGAAGCTTTAAACTCCTTCAAAGCCATCCATCTTTTTTGAATGGAGTTTAAACCTTTAACATTGTAGGTCAAAAACTTCAGAGCCATAATAACCTAGAGAGAAAAAAAAGTGTTAGACATTTTATATGGTGTACTACAGGGGAAAGGTTGTCTAACGTATTATAAATAAAGTACACAGCAAAAATCTTAGGAACATGTATAGCTATAGCAGCAAAGTGACTGAGTGGTATTGACTCTTTGAAGATGAACGGTTCCAGGTTAAGGAAAAAAATAACCTGAGAACAAGAGCAAAAAATACAAATGAAAAACAAAAATCAAAAGACAAAAGAACTCAAAATCTATCATGTAGAAACCTGGAAGGCCGGATGCCACCAGGAAGCCCAGGTCTGAGCCGTGGGTCGGAAGAAAGAACATGAAAGCCTCCGAATGTAAGGATCGGGGGGTCTCTCGCCATTCTCTGCAGCATAAATTGCCCGGAGTCCACAAAAAACAAAATAGAAAACTGTTAATAAACCATTAAACCAGGTCAGGGGGTTTAGGAGTTCACAAAAGGGTTGTTGATCTCTCAGAAAGAAAACAGTAACTGAGGATCAAGTAAATTGGTGTAGTCAGCCTCAACCAGTGGAAAGAGTGTTCAGGTAGGAAATCTTGAGGCATGGCGTTTCTGAGGTGTGAAATTAGACTTGGCCGATTTCTGTTTCACTGGGGTCCAGATGCGGCTCGGGGCCATCGGTGGTTTAGGAGTAGTTGGAAGGGGTGGAGGATCTCCGTCAGGAAGGGGTGGTAAGCCAAAGTTACGCAGAAAAATGCCACTCTTATGTAGATCTCGTAAAGAGTATTGTACGCCATTTCAGGACACAGAGAGGCGAAAGGGGAAGCCCCATCGATACATTACTTTGTGTGATTGAAGATGCATAGTAAGAGGGCAAAGATTTCTCCTTCTGGCTAGAGTAATGGGTGAGAGATCACTAAAGATTTGAATCTTGGATCCCTTGAATTCAAATCTGGGTTGATTACGGGTTGCCAGGGTCAGAGCTTCCTTACTATCATAGTAATGGAACCAGACAATCACATCCCTAGGGTTGGCCCCTGCTCGAGGTTTAGGAGCCAAGGATCTGTGAGCCCTGTCCAGACGCCAATCTATGTCAGGGATGTTGGGGGCAGCCTTATTGAAAAGGTTTAAGAGATATGAACGGGGATCTCCATCTTCCACAGCCTCTGGAATACCTCTAGATCTCAAATTTTGTCTGCGTTCTCTGTTTTCCAAGTCTTCCTGTTGGGCCTGTAATTGGGTGAATGTATTTTTTATAGTAGCATTGTCTTCTTCCAACACCTGTACATATTGCACCATCTCATCAAATTTATATTCTAGGGAATCAGTGCGTTCTCCTAGTTGGTCAATTTCTCCCCCTAATTCTTTGGCTAGTTTTCCAACTTCTTGTGCAATATTGTGAGTAATAGCCTGAAGTAGGGTGTGTAGTTTAATATCTAGAACTTCTGCTGTCAGGTGTGGAAAGTCCTGATGTAGGAGTGGGAGCAATATCAAGAAGAGTATTTGTGTTATGTTCCAATTGCTCTGAGGTGGTCTGTGTGTTTTCTGGAGCTTCTGAAGCAGTAGATGATGGTCTACTTAAAAAGCGATCCATCATAGATGAAGTCTGAGATTTAAGGGTTGCAGAATAGATGTGTCTTTGGTCCCCAATTTTGCCCATGGGGTGCGCGGCTATCACAAGAAGCTGGTGGAGTGGCCCCCGTGTATATTTAAGCTGTAAACTTGTCAGCGAGGGTCATGGAGAGATGGCTAAAGACCAAGCCCTACTCCTACTTGTCCGTCATGTTCGGAAGTTTTACATGTCTGACATTTTGTTCTTGGAGACCATTAACAGAAAAGTTATTAGCCTGAGATGTATTTATAAGCACAATTTGATGAGGGGGGACTGTCCCTTTAAAGTTTGAGTACGGTGCAACAGAGATTGTGTTGCAGAGCCGACAGGTAGCTTGGACCTGTGTAATTTGATGTAGGAATTAGTAAGAGTTCAGATGATATGTTTAGTTATGGGTATAAGAGATGAGCTTAGTAATAAAGACGATAAAGGTATGGAAGATTGGGTGTATCTGGAGCAGCAAGATGGCCGCCGTCTTCCCAGGGTAGGCCGAAGCCGCTGACTTTCCTAGGGGGTGTCTGCCGGCTGAATGAACTCCGCCGTTTTAGGTCCCAGAAATCGTTTTTTGAGGGCAGAGATAAGGCTTCAAATGAACACACACCTCCGGGGGCCTTAGCTGTGGAGGGAGATGCGCGGAGCGGTACTCACTGTGTCCTGGGAGAGTGGCTGAAATCGAGTCCGCAGGCTGCCACAGGGCGGAAGGCCGCAGGATCCAGTGCTGACTGTCGGGGAACCCTGTGTGATTTCTCTGGGCCGAAAGTTGCTCCTTATGTCTTCCGGGTGTGAGATAGTAAGTCGATGAGTGTTGGATGACCGTCTGTTTCTCGGACCGCAGGGACTGCCGGACGATCCGCGGGCCTCAAGATGGCGGAGGGCCTCGATTGTATAAAGACGATCGCATCTCAGAAGTGGATCCAGTTACCAAAATTTTAAAATTGTTACCAGAGTCGGAGCAGTAGAGGTTTGGGAGCAGATATATGTACTTTATAGCACTAATAAGCCAAGGAAAGGCGGCGGATGGAGTTGAAATAGTGCTGGGTACAGGGAGCTTAGCACCTAATTTTTACTGACAGTCTACTAACTAGAATGGTACCAGGTGATTGGAGAAAAGCCAATGTAGCAGCAATGTTTAAAAAGGGCCCAAAATACATACCTGGGAGTTACAGACCAGTTAGTCTAACATAAATAGTATGCAAGCTCTTGGAGGGGATGATAAGGGACTATAATCAAGATTTTAGTAACAAGAACGGTATCATTAGCAGTAATCAGCATGGATTCATGAAGAATCGTTCTTGCCAAACCAATCTATTAACCTTCTATGAGGAGGTAAGTTGCCATCTAGATAAAGGAAGGCCCGTAGACGTGGTGTATCTGGATTTTGAAAAAGCATTTGACACAGTTTCCCATAAACGTTTACTGTACAAAATAAGGTCCGTTGGCATGGACCATAGGGTGAGTACATGGATTGAAAACTGGCTACAAGGGCGAGTTCAGAAGGTGGTGATAAATGGGGAGTACTCAGAATGGTCAGAGGTGTGTAGTGGGGTCCCCCAGGGTTCTGTGCTGGGACCAATCCTATTTATTTTGTTCATAAACTACCTGGAGGATGGGGTAAACAGTTCAATCTCTGTATTTGCAGTCGATACTAAGCTAAGCAGGGCAATAACTTCACCGCAGAATTTGGAAACCTTGCAAAAAGATCTGAACAAATTCATGGGGTGGGCAACTACATGCATTTGGGTGGCAAAAATATGAATGCAATCTATACACTGGGGGGAGAACCTCTGGGGGAATCTAGGATGGAAAAGGACCTGAGGGTCCTACTAGATGATAGGCTCAGCAATGGCATGCAATGCCAAGCTGCTGCTAACAAAGCAAACAGAATATTGGCATGCATTAAAAAGGGTATCAATTCCAGAGATAAAATGATAATTCTCCCGCTCTACAAGACTCTGATCCACCTAGAGTATGCTGTCCAGTTCTGGGCACCAGTCCTCAGGAAGGATGTACTGCAAATGGAGCGAGTACAAAGAAGGGCAACTAAGCTAATAAAGGGTCTGGAGGATATTAATTATGAGGAATGGTTGCGAGAACTGAACTTATTCTCTCTGGAGAAGAGACGCTTGAGAGGGGATATGATTTCAATTTATAAATACTGTACTGGTGACCCCATAATAGGGATAAAACTTTTTTGCGGAAGGGATTTTGACAAGACACGTCGCCACTCATTAAAATTAGAAGAAAAGAGGTTTAACCTTAAACTACGTAGAGGGTTCTTTACTGTAAGAGCAGCAAGGATGTGGAATTCCCTTCCACAGGCGGTGGTCTCAGAGGGGGAGCATCGATAATTTCAAAAAACTGAACGACCGCAACATACAGAAATATACAATGTAATACTGACATATAATCACACACATAGGTAGGACTTGATGGACTTTTCTTTTTTCAACCTCACCTACTTTGTAATTATGTGTGTATAGTGGGGACGGAAAGTATTCAGACCCCCTTAAATTTTTCACTCTTTGTTATATTGCAGCCATTTGCTGAAATCATTTAAGTTCATTTTTTTTTCCTCATGAATGTACACACAGCACCCCATATTGACAGAAAAAGACAGAATTGTTGACATTTTTGCAGATTTATTAAAAAAGAAAAACTAAAATATCACATGGTCCTAAGTATTCAGACCCTTTGCTCAGTATTTAGTAGAAGCACCTTTTTAATCTAATACAGCCATGAGTCTTTTTGGGAAAGATGCAACAAGTTTTTCACAGTTTTCAGACCCTTTGCTGTGACACTCATATATTTAACTCAGGTGCTGTTCATTTCTTCTGATCATCCTTGAGATGGTTCTACACCTTCATTTGAGTCCAGCTGTGTTTGATTATACTGATTGGACTTGATTAGGAAAGCCACACACCTGTCTATATAAGACCTTAAAGCTCACATGTCAGAGCAAATGAGAATCATGAGGTCAAAGGAACTGCCTGAAGAGCTCAGAGACAGAATTGTGGCAAGGCACAGATCTGGCCAAGGTTACAAAAAAATTTCTGCTGCACTTAAGGTTCCTAAGAGCACAGTGGCCTCCATAATCCTTAAATAGAAGACGTTTGGGATGACCAGAACCCTTCCTAGAGCTGGCCGTCCGGCCAAACTGAGCTATCAAGGGAGAAGAGCCTTGGTGAGAGAGGTAAAGAAGAACCCAAATATCACTGTGGCTGAGCTCCAGAGATGCAGTCGGGAGATGGGAGAAAGTTGTAGAAAGTCAACCATTACTGCAGCCCTCCACCAGTCAGGGCTTTATAGCAGAGTGGCCCAACGGGAGCCTCTCCTCAGTGCAAGACACATGAAGCCCCGCATGGAGTTTGCTAAAAAACACCTGAAGGACTCCAAGATGGTAAGAAATAAGATTCTTTGGTCTGATGAGACCAAGATAGAACTTTTTGGCCTTAATTCTAAGCGGTATGTGTGGAGAAAAGCAGGCACTGCTCATCACCTGTCCAATACAGTTCCAACAGTGAAGCATGGTGGTGGCAGCATCATGTTGTGGGGGTGTTTTTCAGCTGCTGACAGGACGACTGGTTGCAATCGAGGGAAAGATGAATGTGGCCAAGTACAGGGATATCCTGGACGAAAACCTTCTCCAGAGTGCTCAGGACCTTAGACTGGGCCGAAGGTTTACCTTCCAACAAGACAATGACCCTAAGCACACAGCTAAAATAACGAAGGAGTGGCTTCACAACAACTCCGTGACTGTTCTTGAATGGCCCAGCCAGAGCCCTGACTTAAACCCAATTGAGCATCTCTGGAGAGACCTAAAAATGGCTGTCCATCAACGTTTACCATCCAACCTGACAGAACTGGAGAGGATCTGCAAGGAGGAATGGCAGAGGATCCCCAAATCCAGGTGTGAAAAACTTGTTGCATCTTTCCCAAAAAGACTCATGGCTGTATTAGATCAAAAGGGTGCTTCTACTAAATACTGAGCAAAGGGTCTGAATACTTAGGACCATGTGATATTTCAGTTTTTCTTTTTTAATAAATCTGCAAAAATGTCAACAATTCTGTGTTTTTCTGTGAATATAGGGTGCTGTGTCTACATTAATGAGGAAAAAAATGAACTTAAATGATTTTAGCAAATGGCTGCAATATAACAAAGAGTGAAAAATTGAAGGGGGTCTGAATACTTTCCGTCCCCACTGTAAATATCTGGTTAAAGGGGGCCTTGAGAGGAAAGGAAATCCTCTTCCCGCTGTTCTGCCTCAAGTGTCCTGTCCATGAATCCGTGAAGCATGTGCTCCAACAGGAAGACTAGAGGGAGAGTGTCACTGATGCATGCATTGTCACTGCTCACGATCCTTGTGGCCTCCTCAAATGGTGAGAGGACAGTGCATGCATCCTTGATCAGTAGCCACTGGCATGGCGAAAAGAAGTCAAGCTCCCCTGACCCTGTCCTGGTGCCATACTTGCACAGGTACTCATTGATGGCCCTCTGCTGTGTGTGTGCAGCCGCTGCAGCATTGCCAACGTTGAGTTCCACCTGGTGGGCATGTCACAAATGAGATGGTTGGTGGGCAGGTTGCATTCCCTTCCAATGTCAGTCAGCCGAGCACTGGCATTGTATGACCGGCAGAAATGACCACAGACTTTTCTGGCCTGCCTCAGGAGATCCTGTAAGCCTGGGTACCTGCTCTAGAACCACTGCACCACCAAATTCCGGACGTTTGCCAAACATGGAACATGGGTCAAGTGTCCCTGTCGGAGGGCGGAGAGAAGGTTGGTGCCATTGTCGTATACAACCATTCCAGGCTGAAGCTGGCGTGGCGTCAACCACCTCTGACCCTGCCCCTGCAGAGCTGACAGAATCTCTGCCCCAGTGTGACTCCTGTCCCCTAGGCAGACCAACTCAAGCACCGCATGGCATCTTTTAACCTGACTGCTTGCGTAGCCCCTTGAACGCTTACAGAGGACCACTGGATCAGGGGACAAATCTGCAGAAGAAGCCATAGAGGAAGAAGAAGAGGAGGGGTGGAGGAGAGAGCTGTGGCAGAATCACCACTAGCGTTTTGGAGATGTGGTGGTGGAACAAGCTCGAACAACAGTGAACTCTGTTCTGCATCCTTCCCAGCTGCCAGCAGAGTTACCCAGTGTGCCGTTAAGGAAAGGTAACATCCCTGCCCATGCCTGCTGGACCATGAGTCAGCGGTAATTTGAACCTTACTGCTGACCACCCTGTCCAAGTAGGCCAAAACATTGCCTTCCACATGCCAGTAGAGAGCCGGAATGACCTTCCGTGAAAAAAAAATGGCATTTTGGAACCTGCCACTGAGGTACAGTACATTCCACAAATTTACGGAAGGGGGCAGAGTCTACCAACTGAAAAGACAGCAGTTGCAGTGCTAGCAATTTGGCCAACCTATTTAGACGCTGAGCAGGTGGATGGCTGGGACCGAATTTCTTTTTACGGTTCAGCAACTGGGGTAGGGAAATTTGCCTTCTAAAATCAGATAGTGGTGTACTGCTAGCAGATTGGCTGCAAGTACTTTGGACACCTACTGCTATACCTTCATTCCACTCAGTGCAGGTTTTTGAGAGGACTGGAGGTATAGTAGGGTTGGAGAGCCTAGATGAGGAGCAAGGAGAAGTCCGCCTTTTTCTATGATGTGGTCTTTCAAGTGCTTTTGCCATGGACTGCATGGCAGGTCATCATATGTCTGGTCAAGCATGTGGTGCCCAAGTGGCTTCTTTTGTGGCCATGCTTGATCTGCTTCAAACATAGGTTGCAAACAGCAACCATGCAATCTGCTGGACATGTGTCGAAAAAGGCCCACACCAAGGAACTTTTGAAAGTCAGCGGGGAGTCAGCAGCACCCTGCACCTGCGGAGCTCTGCGGTGTGATGCAATAGAGTGGCTGCCCTTAAGCTGCCCCCTAGAGGACATCCTGCCTTGTTGGAGTTGTGCCTCCTCCTCCTCTTTTCTCTCAGGCACCCAAGTACAGTCAGTTACCTCATCATCCCCTCCCTCATCTTCACTGGAGCAAACTTGGCAGTATGCTGCAGCTGGGGGAACATGACTGCCAGTTTCTTGTCCTTCTGTGGCACCCCCTCTCTAGGCTTACCTTACTCCCTTCCTCAACCTGGGAACCAACATCGGAGCCTTCAAATCGCTGCGCATCCTCCAGCAGCATGTACCCGACACTGTGGTCGAATAACTCTGGGGACTCCTCTGTGCATGATGGTGGGGCTACGGAAGGAGTGACTGTGGACAAGGAGCCAGTGGAATAGGCCGCTTTGACAGCTGCGTTGGAAGGCAAACTACTCTGAGCCTGGGTGACAGAGAATGAGAAGGATGAGGACAGCTTTGTTATATACTCCACCAACTCTTCTGCATGTTGTGGCTCAATAACACAGCCAGCAGCAGAAAAAAAGGACAAGCGTGCCCCATGGCCACCTGCAGAAGATGCACCATGTCCAAGACCACCACTGTTGACTGTAGACACAGAGGCTGCTTGCCCTCTTTCAGTGGCCTGTGAGCGTCTGCCTCTCCTTGGTGGCCTCTAGGACATGATGTATTTTTTGTTTTGCAACACCACACTACACTGTTTTAGATACTGTGTACACCACCAGAAGTGTAGTAGAAACTGTACACACTGTATTAGATACTGTGTACACCGCTTGCACTGTATTAGTAACTGTATTACTGCTGCACTGTATTGTGTACTGTGTATACCACCAGAAGTGTAGTAGAAACTGTACACTCTGTATTAAATACTGTGTACACCACCAGAAAAGTAGTAGAAACTGTACTATGGCTGCACTAGATTGTGTACTGTGTACATCACCAGAAGTATAGTAGAAACTGTACACAATGTATTAGATACTATGTACAACGCATGCACTGTATTAGTAACTGTACTACGGCTGCACTGTATTGTGTACACCACCAGAAGTGTAGTAGAAACTGTACACACTGTATTAGATACTGTGTATACCACCAGAAAAGTAGTAGAAACTGTACTACAGCTGCACTGTATTGTGTACTGTGTACACCACCAAAAGTGTAGTAGAAACTGTACACACTGTATAAGATACTGTGTACACCACCAGAAAAGTAGTAGAAACTGTAGACACTGTATTAGATACTGTGTACACCACCTGCACTGTATTAGAAACTGTACAATGACTGCACTGTATTTTATACTGTCTACACCACCAGAAGTGTAGTAGAAACTGTACACACTGTATTAGATACTGTGTACACCACCTGAAGTGTATTAGAAACAGTACACCACTGAATTCACTGTAGATATAGGCTACACCGGATGCAGAGTACATATATATCTATACGAGACTGTATATATGCAGTATCTCACAAAAGTTAGTACACCCCTCACATTTTTGTAAATATTTTATTATATCTTTTCATGTGACAACACTGTAGAAATGACACTTTGCTACAATGTAAAGTAGTGAGTGTACAGCTTGTATAACAGTGTAAATTTGCTGTCCCCTCAAAATAACTCAACACACAGTCATTAATGTCTAAACCACTGGCAACAAAAGTGAGTACACCCCTAAGTGAAAATGTCCAAATTGGGCCCAATTAGCAATATTCCCTCCCCGGTGTCATGTGACTCATTAGTGTTACAATGTCTCAGGTGTGAATAAATGTGGTGTTAAATTTGGTGTTATCAATCTCTCTCATACCGGTCACTGGAAGTTCAACATGGCACCTCATGGCAAAGAACTCTCTGAGGATCTGAAAAAAGAATTGTTGCTCTACATAAAGATAGCCTAGGCTATAAGAAGCTTGCCAAGACCCTGAAACTGAGCTGCAGCACCGTGGCCATGACCATACAGCGGTTTAACAGGACAGGTTCCACTCAGAACAGGCCCCGTCATGGTCAACCAAAGAAGTTGAGTGCACATGCTCAGCTTCATATCCAGAGGTTGTCTTTGGGAAATAGACGTATGAGTTGAAGGGGTGTGGGCTCAGACCATACGCCGCATTATTATATTGATGGGCACAGTGAGGCTGTATTCATGGGCACTGTAAAGCTGCATTTGATGGGCATAGTGAGGCTGCATATGATGGGCACAGTGAGGCTGCATTGATCTCTTGTATCATGTCTGCAGTCTCTAACCATCTCTTGTATCATGTCCGCAACCTCTGACCATCTCTTGTCTTATATCATATATAATATATATATATATATATATATATATATATATATATATATATATATATATATATCATTCATCGTATCATATCATTATATATGTCTGTAGTCTCTGAGGGGGAGTCTGGAGAGGAGTCAAGAGTGCGAGTGCCGCCGGGATGGGGGTCATGGGAGAAGTCAGATTTGTGTGAACTGTGGAGAGGAGACTATAGGATAAAACCAGAGCCAACCAAGTTGGAACCGACTGACTGAGCCCTGCATGGTGCATCTGAGAGGAGGTCAGTGACAGCGCCGCCAGGCCAGTCTGAGGGGAGTCACTGATGTAAGGGGGGAGTGAATAAAATAATGTAAGGGGGCACTAATATAAAGGTTTCCCCCTTATATCAGTAACCCACCCCCCTTACTTTGTTGACCAGAGACCACCTTCCGCAGAGTGAAACACCAGGGTCCGTCGTCTCCCCCCCCCCACATTCCCAGAGTTCCTGGGGTCCCCCTTGATGATTGAACACTTTTACCACTTTTAACTGGAATTAACTTTATATATATATATATATATATATAAAGCCCTATATGCTTTCGAATATGCTTATATGCTTTAAAATGCATGGCTGTCCCTTTCACGAACAAGAAAATAATGACGTTATGCTGTCTGGCTGATATAATAATGCTATGGGGCTGGTTTTAAATTTTTTCCAGGGCTGGTTTTTATTTCCAGTCCGGCCCTGGAAGGGTGCACTCACTTTTGTGAGATACTGTATATTAATACACCACCTGAACTGTATTAGAAACAGTACACCACAGAATGCACTGTAGATATAGGCTACACTGGATGCAGTGTGTGTATATATATATATATATATATATACATATACTAGACTGACTCTATATGTATATATCAAATACACTGCCACTAACTGAATAACCTGCCTGCTTAATCTAACTCAAGCTATCTCTCTGTCCATGCCAACAACACTACACATGGCCACCGTGTAAGCAGCCTTATATAGTGTGGGTTGTGGACTTATGTCCCATACACACGATCGGATTTTCGACAACAAATGGATGTGAGCCTGTTGGCTGAAAGTCCGACCATGTGTATGCTCCATCGAACATTTGTTTCGGACTTTCCACCAACAAATGTTGGCTAGCAGGTTCTCAGATTTTCCGCCAACAAAACTTTGCTGTCGGAATTTCCGATCGTGTGTACACAAGTCCGACGCATAAAAGTTCACGCATGCTTGAAATGAAGCAGAAGGAGCCGCACTGGCTCTTGAACTTCCTTTTTCTCGGCTCGTTGTACGTCTTGTATGCCACCACGTTCCCACGTTCGTAATTGTCGGCCAACATTTGTATGACCGTGTGTATGCAAGACAAGTTGGAGCCAACATCCTTTGAACAAAAACCCAAGGTTTTTTTGTCGGAAAGTCTGATTGTGTGTACGGGGCATAAGTCCCCCTGAGCCATGATTGGCCAAAGGCACCCTGTTTTTGGTCAATTATGGCTCTCTCAGCATAGCGCGCTGTGATTGGCTAAAGCATGCAGGTCAGGTGCATGCTTTGGCCAATCATCATACAGCAATGCACTGAGATCTCGCTCCATGGCGCTCGTGTCACCTGGACACGGCACATCTCCGATCAGCAGGAGGGCTCTGTGATTGGCCCTCCTGATCACATGACGGCTGTGTCCAATCAAAGCCATCATGTGATGTAAAATGTGATGTAAATAGAGAGCTGGTTGCTAGGCAATCGGCTCTCTTCTCCTCACACGGAAGTTGTCAGTGAGGAGAGGAGAGCAGATCGCTGCAGCCAACCGGTGATCAGTGAGTATGAACTGTTTTTACAGCTTTTTATACACTGATCCCTGGCCCATTGTCCCCACACAATGTAAACACACAATGTCCCCAAAATAGTGTCCCCACACACCTGTCCCTCACATATGTAACAGTAAAATCATATGTCCCAATGATCATCTGCGCACATCTGTACATGATCATCTGCGTACATCTGTCCGTGATCACACAAGCCAATTATTATGCACTTAACGGGATTTTTTTTACCAAATACATGTGGCAGAATACATTTTGGCTTAAATTTATGAAAAAATTCGATTTTATTGAATTTCTTTTAAAACAGAATGTAGAAAATCTTTTTTTTTTTCAAAATTTCCGTTCTTTTTTTTTGTTTATTTTGCAAAAAATAAAAAACTGATTTGTGAATAAATACCACCAAATGAAAGCTCTATTTGTGTGAACAAAATTATAAAAATTTCATTTGGGTACAGTGTTGCATGACTGCGCAATTCTTATTTAAAGTGTAAGAGCGCTGAAAGCTGAAAATTGGCCTGGGAAGGAAGGGGGTGAAAGTTTCCAGTATTGGAGTGGTTAAAGTGTTATTAAACCCACCCAACAATAAAATCAGTCTGTATATGCAGTAACGCATGCTTGTTACACTCACTGTGGAACCTAAGGGGGTTAATCCTCCGTATTGTGTAAAAAGACTGTTTGATACTGTCTTCTCTGATCCCAATCCATCTTCTGATAAGACAGAGTCTTTCGAGTCACTCTGCACATGCTCAGTTTGGTGTGTATTGCTAGAGAGTTTTTTTTTCTTGGAAGGGTGCATGTGATCAGCACAGGGTCCATCAGCACTGTCCAGACAGAGGTTCAGGGGTCCTGCAGCCTCATAGGACAGTCAGATTAAAATGAAAACTCCCCGAGCTTTAACTAGACACTGATAGAAGTCAAAAGACTGCTACTGTATATACTGCTGATGAGAAAAGGTATTTAGCAGTGAATATTTATAAAATAATTCAATTTCCATGTTCTGCGTACTGTGGGAGACCAGATATAGTAAATGTAGGGTCCTGGGCTTAGTAACACTTTAAGCATTAAGCAGTTAAAGCTCTTATAATTTTGTTGTATTGGCTGTTTTCATTACACAATGCTTGAAGAAAACAATTGCATGACACTCAAATTTTTATTTGCATATCAGCTCAGCTTTCAAATGCATCAGGTTTCAGAATCGTTGCACATTTATGGGCTAAAGCACATTACAATGAACTTCAGTTCAGGTCTACCAAACAGGATATATAAAGCATCTAAGAAAGGAACAATGCTTAACTCAGAGGCTGCATATTTTGCTGTAAGCTTGGTGACTTTGGTGGCTTCATTACCTGGAAATATCTTCATTCTTGCTGTAAACATTGTAGCTTTTGCTAAGAAAAGAAAGCTTTCTTTAAGTGACCAGCTCATACTTGGCATTGTAATCTGCAACCTCTTGCATGGATTGCAGAAATGCTACCGATATTGTGTTGTCATTTTAAGAGAAAATGTTTTAATTTTTGATGGACACAATCAGATAAGCTTGGCTATCTATCTGAGCCTGATGTCCAGCAATCTATGGATTACTGCATGGCTATGTGTACACTTTTGTCTTAAAATTGTCAATGTCAACCACAAGGTCTACATCTATCTACAGAGGAGATTTGTCAGGTTGTGTCCTTGGATTATTCTTCTTTTTATCCTAGGATCATTCTTTGTGAGCTTATATGTTGCTTGGGATCTTCAACAGGATTGTCTGGCAAATGGAACCCAATATTTCAACCAACCCAACAGTTATTCTGCAAGATGTTTTTGGTCTCTCAATTCATACATAACAGTTTCTTTATTGTGTTTCTTACTTTGCCTTGTCTCTGCTATGTCCATCATCATCTCTCTCTTTAGACATGTGAATAGGATACAACATGCCACCATTGATTCCAGTAGCCCTAGTGTGGACTTTCACATCCGAGCAATTAAAACTGTCACCTCGTTATTAATCCTTCACATCCTCTTATTCATCTCTGTAACTATAGCTTTGTTTACTGAAAATGACACGCATTGGCTATATGGACTTGGAACAATGTCTTCTCTATGCTACTTATTCAGCTCTTATGTTTTAATTAAAGGAAGTAAAAAAATGGATAATGCACTACATGAGATGTTATCATGGTTTCCATGCTACAGATTGACTAAAAAAGTATAAATACACTTTACACATACAATTAACCCCACAGTAGTACATTTGCAGTAGGCAGAAATACCAACATGGATGTCCATGTGGTCATTTTGGGGCAAGCTTATTCCACAATCTAATTATATTAGTGCTGCCTGACAATTATCATTCCACCCTTCATCTCTGTTGGAAATCAGAATATCAATGCTCAGGGAGTGTAAGCATTAAAAAATAAACTACAAAACTTTGCGCAATCCCTTACTCACCCAGCATTCACCTCCACTGTTTACTGTAGTAGGTGCTGAGCAACATCACCTGTAGAACAGTGCTGCTTTGGAGCTACAGTAGCTTATCACTGTTCATCTTTGCTGAAATGGATAATGAATCAAAAAATACATTTCAAACTTTATGATCATCATTAACACCAAAGCCAGTCCACCAGTCAGGGATATTGATGTGCAATAATTCTAATTTGTGACAATTTATTCCATTGCTGTGCTTAACAAATGGGCATATTTTTAAAGCAGTGGTATAGCCATAGTAAGACTACCACTGCTTCATAAATATGCCCTCCTATTGTTAACACTTGTGTCTGAAACAGAAGGCTAAAAACACCAGTACAAGCACAACTATTTTTCTAAGAGGTAGAAAAACTTACTCTGATGACATTTTAAGGCAAAATACAGTGGAAATCAATATGCAAGACAAATGTTCAGGGCTGAATTTTGAATTAAATTGAACCTGTAATGGGAAAGTTTTCATGCTAAACATATTCTAGGGGATGTATGCAAACCAGACTGAAAGTGGATAGCGCAACACTCCATAAACACAAGTATAGTAATATGCAGACTAGTATATCAAGATACCAAAATATGGCACCTCATTCCCAGATAACATTCTGAAACCAATAAATATAGATATAAAGTGTGGATGGAATGTATTCAGACCCCCTTCATTTTTTCACTCTTTGTTACATTGCAGCCATTTGCTAAAATCATTTAAGTTCGTTTTTTTCCTCATTAATGTACACACAGCACCCCATATTGACAGAAAAACACAGAATTGTTGACATTTTTGCAGATTTATTAAAAAAGAAAAACTGAAATATCACATGGTCCTAAGTATTCAGACCCTTTGCTGTGACACTCATATATTTAACTCAGGTGCTGTCCATTTCTTCTGATCACCCTTGAGATGGTTCTACACCTTCATTTGAGTCCAACTGTGTTTGATTATACGGATTGGACTTGATTAGGAAAGCCACACACCTGTCTATATAAGACCTTACAGCTCACAGTGCATGTCAGAGCAAATGAGAATCATGAGGTCAAAGGAACTGCCTGAAGAGCTCAGAGACAGAATTGTGGCAAGGCACAGATCTGGCCAAGGTTATAAAAAAATTTCTGCTGCACTTAAGATTCCTAAGAGCACAGTGGCCTCCATAATCCTTAAATGGAAGACGTATGGGACGACCAGAACCCTTCCTAGAGCTGGCCGTCCGGCCAAACTGAGCTATTGGGGGAGAAGAGCCTTAGTGAGAGAGGTAAAGAAGAACCCAAAGATCACTGTGGCTGAGCTCCAGAGATGCAGTCGGGAGAAAGTTGTAGAAAGTCAACCATCACGGCAGCCCTCCACCAGTCAGGGCTTTATGGCAGAGTGGCCCGACGGAAGCCTCTCATCAGTGCAAGACACATGAAAGCCCGCATGGAGTTTGCTAAAAAAAACACCTGAAGGACTCCAAGATGGTGAGAAATAAGATTCTCTGGTCTGATGAGATTAAGATAGAACTTTGTGGCCTTAATTCTAAGCGGTATGTGTGGAGAAAAACAGGCACTGCTCACCACCTTTCCAATACAGTTCCAACAGTGAAGCATGGTGGTGGCAGCATCATGCTGTGGGGGTGTTTTTCAGCTGCAGGGACAGGACGACTGGCTGCAATTGAGGGAAAGATCAATGCGGCCAAGTACAGGGATATCCTGGACGGAAACCTTCTCCAGAATGCTCAGGACCTCAGACTGGGCCAAAGGTTTACCTTCCAACAAGACAATGACCCTAAGCACACAGCTAAAATAATGAAGGAGTGGCTTCACAACAACTCCGTGACTTTTCTTGAATGGCCCAACCAGAGCCTTGACTTAAACCCAATTGAGCATCTCTGGAAAGACCTAAAAATGACTGTCCACCAACGTTTATCATCCACCCTGACAGAACTGGAGAGGATCTGCAAGGAGGAATGGCAGGTGTGAAAAACTTGTTGCATCTTTCCCAAAAAGACTCATGGCTGTATTAGATCAAAAGGGTGCTTCTACTAAATACTGATCAAAGGGTCTGAATACTTAGAACCATGTGATATTTCAGTTTTTCTTTTTTAATAAATCTGCAAAAATGTCAACAATTTTGTGTTTTTCTGTCAATATGGGGTGCTGTGTGTACATTAATGAGGAAAAAAATTAACTTAAATGACACTATTGTCTTGAATTGTATTGTAACCGTACTGTCTCTGTTTATTTTGTATAGTGGTGTGCAAACTGTTGGCGTTCTATAAATTCTGTATTATAATAGGAACAATAATTTTCAGAGGGGATCAGCAATGGTAGCCTTCTTATTTCTTTTAGTACACATTTCCTTTAAGCATAGCAGGCACATGTCTACAGACAGTAAAGATAGAGAATCACATATTCCCACACAGCTCGTACTTTTACTATTATACAGGGAGACAAGAGGTAAACATTTTTTAGCATTGACCAGCTCTTTGAGGATATTAGTTATTCTAAAGATGGCAGCAATCTAATCTACTATTGTTTATAATTGCAGAGGTAAATTCATCTGATCAATGTGTACTGCGTGTGACCAGGGCTAACCTGGTATAGGAATATTGAGTAGAAGCTAGTGACACATAGTGCTCATCATTAGATTCAATTTGTTTGCCTCTGTGCTATTTAAATGATTCTGTCAGGGCAAAAAAAAATCCAGAAATGGGTGCCCAAGTTCTTATACTTGCCTCAACATTGGCCTATGTCTCCTACCTTCCCTCTTCTCCAGCACCTGCAGCTATCATTTTTGTCAGAATGTAACAGTTCTAGGAGTGTTGAATGCCTTTGTCTCCACTGCACAGCATGGTTCCATCCTTCGATACCTTCAGTATGCCACTGATAAGTCTTGACAGAGGGGTTGGAGGATGGAATCATAGCGCATTGTGAGGGACACAAGCATCCTTATATTCCATAGGCTTCAGTGGTGGGATGGAGGGGAGTTAAGAAGGCATGGTTATAAGAGCTCTTTTCTTGATTTGAACTAATCTATCCTGAGATGCAAGAACAGCATAATGTCAATGTGAAACTTTATATTTTTGAAAATTGTTCTGTGTGTGCCTAGATAGCTAGCTCCCGGTCCCTCGACTTTCTCAAGTTAAGCTTCCGCATCATCCCAGTATACAGTGGGGCACAACAGAGAGGTAAATTATGACATAGTGGGGTGAAGGGGGGGGGTTGTGTATCAAAGCTGCTGGAAGTCAAAAGGCATGCATGACAGAGTTTGGATTGGTTTGGGAGCCCTTGTTGCTGTTTAATTGCACTCAGTCAAGCCTGTTGTATTACATTTTGGAAGAGACAGTTAAAATACCAATTAAATATATTAATGAAGCCAAATTCTCCCCAACTATTTTTAGTGTGAATTTATAATTATATAGATACATCTGGATGGAATCTGCTTGCTATGGACATCTTCAGTTTCTCCTTACCTTTTGTCTTATATATCTGTTATCATTTATGTACTGTTGAATAATACTTTAATTGTTGAATATTGCTTTTATTGTGTACCTATATATTTTGTAAAATGCACAGCATTTAGTAGTAGATATAATTATCAACTGAGCAGGAACTTCTTTGTATAAATAAAAAGATATTGTAAAAGGAAGTACAGATCTCATTGTTTCAGTTAAAGAGTTATAATATTGAATCACTAATTGCAAGAATTAAAATGACTTTGTTTTCTATGTTTGCCTCTTTGTATTCTCCATATAAAGAATATACTTTTTGTAACCTCATAATAAAGAATAAATAATGCACAACAGAAACTAAAAAAAAAATGTATAAATAAAAATGATCTTTTTAAAAACTGCATACAAAGAACTGTCTGTAAATATTATCTTTGGGAAATTATGCATAATGGTATGATGTTTGTTTGGGTTTTACAGAACTCTAGTATAGACCAAGCTTATCCAAAAGCCAATAATGTAATGGATCCAGTGATGGATCAATGTTGATGAGCTAAAACACCTATTAAAGTTGAATATATTCGGAGTGCCATTGAGTTAACATCTCTTTCCTGTGGAGTAACAGGCAAAAGCCTGTTACAAAGTTGTGACAGCATGACCCAACCACCATCAGATGGTATCTGGCATCTTCACTGGCTTCCTGAGGCACTAACATTTTTTTTTCCTGCATTGAGTGTGACCAGTTCCATATCTTTTTGGGAGCAGAAATACTTTGGGATACCCTTCTTGGTTTCAAAAATATAGAAAAAACAGTATTATATAACCCCTCAAAATGAGTAAACTCTCCAGTAAAGTACTGTAGGTTTAAATGCTACTTGCTATGAACTATTATTTTGTGAGTCTCCTGTTTTTGTCTATCTCTGCCCTATAAATTAAGGGGTGATTTTTCTTCCAATATGCTGTTTGCTGACATGGCAAAGATGGTGCTAAGTCAAAATGTTGCAATCTGCATTTTCTTGAAGTGATCATGTATCATCTTAAATTATGAAATGGTGTGGGTATAGATTGATATATGTAGCCTTCTTGTTAAACACTCTTAGATGTTTCTCTTCTCAGACTATTAAAATTCAATGCACCTGTATGGCAAACTGAAGGCCAAGCTTCGGGAAATATGGGAGGATGGGGCTAAAGTCAGTCTCTGGCAGTTCTTCCACTTAGTTTAACCTTGTGTAGTGCGAATGGGACCCCAATTGAGATGAACCTTGCAGTAACAGAAGTCTAGTCCACGGATGTCTTTTAAAGCTATATTGCATAACAAGGAAGAATTGGGGTCTGTGGAACACCCAAAAAGTAGCACATTTTCCTAAGGGTGACAGTTCCTAGCTAAAGCTCAGATTTCTTCTCTATACAGAAAAAAAAATGATCATCCAATAAAACAGACAGTCCTGTGTTTTCTCTGTACCAGATAGTGACTGCAGCATCAGACTAGTGGAGGCTCAAGCGTTAGTCCATTGATCCCAGCAATATCTCTACAGTTTATGTATCAACATGGGTGAGGTCACAGACCAGTAGAGGTTCAAGTGTGGCTACAGATTTTCCAGTGATATTTCTTTAGTAGCAAGGTCAGCATTAATAAAGCCCTTTTTAAATATCAGGTAGCACATGGTGGCCCCAAAAAGCTGAGGACCCCAGAAATTCAACCTCAAACAACAGCCGTAGGCAAAAGAGACAAAATGCAACTGTACAAAATTCCCCAAAAAGTACCATCTGTGAGAATGATGTTTATTCCATGGGCAAATGGAAATAGGGTTGTAGACGTAGAGTGCATTACACCATATTGTATCACACTTGAAATTGTATGTCAAAATAAAATAATACACAATATATTCCTACAGTCCTACAGCTAACTAACTAGCAGTGGCAACAATGGAATACAAAACATACTTAAACAAATGGCATCCATTTGAACAGTTGATGTGTAGATGTGCCTTCAAGAAAACAAAGCAGAAAGCATCATGCTTCTTAGTTTAAAACCCATTTGCAAGAGAATGAGATTTTAACTAGGCACTTAACTTCATATTGCAAGGGATAAGCAATTTCTAAGACTTTAAAGTGATTGTTAACCCACTATACTACCTACGATCATGCCACCCCCTCTGTTATATAATGCTATGTGTCCCTGTGCCTGTGTTATATAAAAAAAAAAAAAATGCAGATTATACCTTATATCAGAGCGACTCCCAGTGCTCATGGGACTCCTCGGCTTTCTCTTCTGCCTGGCTGGGAGCTGTAGTGGGCGGGGCCGAGCACTGCCACTGATGTCAACAGGAGAGGAGTGGAGAAGAGAGAGCTGAGGAGTCACGTGAGTGCTGGGAGCCGCTGTGATATACAATCAGGTCCATAAATATTGGGACATCGACACAATTCTAATCTTTTTGGCTCTATACACCACCACAATGGATTTGAAATGAAACAAACAAGATGTGCTTTAACTGCAGACTTTAATTTTAGGGTATTTACATCCAAATCAGATGATCGGTGTAGGAATTACAACAATTTGTATATGTACCTCCCACTCTTAAGGGACCAAAAGTAATGGGACAATTGGCTGCTCAGCTGTTCCATGGCCAGGTGTGTGTTATTCCCTCATTATCCCATTTACATGGAGCAGATAAAAGGTCCAGAGTTAATTTCAAGTGTGCTATTTGCATTTGGAATCTGTTGCTGTCAACTCTCAATATGAGATCCAAAGAGCTGTCACTATCAGTGAAGCAATCCATCATTAGGCTGAAAAAACAAAACAAACCCATCAGAGAGATAGCAAAATCAATGGCCAAAATCGATGGGCAAATCAACTGTTTGGAACATCCTTAAAAAGAAAGAACGCACCGGTGAGCTCAGCAACACCAAGAGACTCGGAAGACCACGGAAAACAATTGTGGTGGATGACCGAAGAATTCTTTCCCTGGTGAAGAAAACACTCTTCACAACAGTTGGCCAGATCAAGAACACTCTCCAGGAGGTAAGTGTATGTGTGTCAAAGTCAACAAACAAGAGAAGACTTCACCAGAGTGAATACAGAGGGTTCACCACAAGATGTAAACCATTGGTGAGCCTCAAAAACAGGAAGGCCAGATTAGAGTTTGCCAAACAACATCCAAAAAAGCCTTCACGGTTCTGGAACAACATCCTATGGACAGATGAGACTAAGATCAACTTGTACCAGAGTGATGGGAAGAGAAGAGTATGGAGAAGGAAAGGAACTGCTCATGATTCAAAGCATACCAACTCATCAGTGAAGCATGGTGGTGGTAGTGTCCTGGCGTGGGCATGTATGGCTGCCAATGGAACTGGTTCTCTTGTATTTATTGATAATGTGACTGCTGACAAAAGGATGAATTCTGAAGTGTTTCAGGCAATATTATCTGCTCATATTCAGCAAAATGCTTCAGAACTCATTAGACGGCACTTCACAGTGCAGATGACAATGACCTGAAGCATACTGCGAAGGCAACCAAATAGTTTTTTAAGGGAAAGAAGTGGAATGTTATGCAATGGCCAAGTCAATCACCTGGCCTGAATCCAATTCAGCATGTATTTCACTTGCTGAAGACAAAACTGAAGGGAAAATGCCCCAAGAACAAGCAGGAACTGAAGACAGTTGCAGTAGAGGTCTGGCAGAGCATCCCCAGGGATGAAACCCAGCTTCTGGTGATGTCTATGCATTCCAGACTTCAGGCTGTAATTGGCTGCAAAGGATTTGCAACCAAGTATTAAAAAGTGAAAGTTTGATGGATGATTGTTAATCTGTCCCATTACTTTTGGTCCCTTAAAAAGTGGGAGGCACATATACAAACTTTTGTAATTCCTACACCATTCACCTGATTTGGATGTAAATACAATTTAAGCTGAAAGTCTGCAGTTAAAGCACATCTTGTTAGTTTCATTTCAAATCCATTGTGGTGGTGTATAGTGCCAAAAAGATTAGAATTGTGTCGATGTCCCAATATTTATGGACCTGACTGTATATTCCTGCTCTACCATGTGAGTATTTAAAAATAAGTAACAAACTGCAGCAAGCACGGAATAAGAGTCAATCCATACCCATATACAGAACTATTAAAAAAAATGGGGGTTGGTGCTGCTCTGTTAAAACAAAGAAACCCAAGTATACAAGGTATTCTGACAAGGAGCAAATGAGTTGCTAAAGGTAGTGGTACAGATGCAAATGAATAAGTAAATAAATACAAATAAATAGATAAATAAACAAAACTTCTCCACAATATACTATAAAGTGACTGATTCCGAAGTGCAAAGTGCAAAATATTTTTGAACAAGTGCTGAACAATAAAATAATTCTTCTATAAATAAAGCTCTGTGCAGATTCAATAAAATGTGCAAAAATGCAAATAAACTGTGCAAAACAAGCAGTAAAGTCACTTGGTGCAAATTCCAAAAAAAATAGCAAAAATTGCAATTTATGGCTTCATTTATGGCTGCCAATGGAACTGGTTCTCTAAACTGTGCAAGACAGGCAGTATAGTATTTTGGTGCAAAGTGCAACAATTTGTGCAAAGCAGCAATACAATACTGTCTTGTGCAGCAAACGTCAAAAGTGCAACAGGTGTCGGGGAGCAAACGATTCCTCTTTGTGTATACCACACACACACACTAGTGAGATTCGCCTCTTACCTTGCGGTAATGAGGTAACTGCATGTATAAAAATATCTGTATTATATGCTTCCTCCTTGCACCGAACTCCTGGGCCAGTGAATATGGATCTAAATACTGTCTTTGTCTCTCAGTGGATGCATAGATACAGAAATGGAAAGAAAAAAGCGGGGCCCATACACACGATAGGACTTTTTGACAACAAACATGCAAATTAGCTGTTTTAAGGCAACATCCTACCGTATGTACGCTCCATCGGACAAATTTTTTCGGTTTTCATCAGACAAATGTTGGCTGTGCAAACAGACAAACTTTCCGGCAACAAAAGTCTATGGTGCAAAATCCTATTGTGTGTACACAAGTCCATAGGACTTTAGTCCAAAGTAAAAACACATGCTCAGAACCAATGCAAAAGATCAGACAACAATACAGAAGTTGACCAAAGGGTGGCGGTAAAGAGCTGAAAAACCACGTGATTTGGTGAAAGTTGGCTGAAAAAGTCCTACCGTGTGCATGCTCAATTAGTTTACGGCCGACGCCCTTTGTACAAAAATCCACGGGAAAGTTTGTACGAAGTCCTATCGTGTGTATGGGCCTTTAGAATGGTCCAGTCAAAGTCCAGACCTAAATCCAATTGAGAATCCGTGACAAGACTTTTGCAAGAATTTGGCTATTTTGCAAAGAAGAATGGCAAAAATTTCAGTCTCTAGATGTGCAAAGCTGGTAGAGACATAACCAAAAAGACCTGCAGCTGTAATTGCAGCGAAAGGGGGTTCTACAAAGTATTGACTGGGGGGGCTGAATACAAATACAAATGCAATTTTCAGATATTTATTTGTAAAAAGAATTGAAAACCATTTATGATTTTCCTTTCACTTCACAATTGTGTGCCACTTTATGTATCACAGGGCTCAAAATTTCAAGTCCTGAGCCACTAGCCAGGCATTAAGAGTTACTCGCCACCAGTTGCCTCACCCAACCCCTACCCTGCCCTGTCCCCAAGTCCGCCCCTAAACACACCCTCGTAAAATATCTCATGAAATTACACTGTTAAATGTTTTAAGCAGAATTAAAGCGGAGTTCCACCCTAAAGTGGAACTTCCGCTCATCGGATTCCTCCCCCCCTCCGGTGTCACAATTGGCACCTTTCAGGGGGGAGGGGGGTGCAGATACCTGTATACCTGTAATACAGGTATCTGCACCTACTTCCGGGTATAGCTAGCCGCAGCTAGCCGCAGACTCCCCGCCCACCCCCGTTGTGTTGTGGGAAATACACAGTTCCCACAACACAACGGGGACCAGTGTAGACGCGCAGTGCGACTCGCGCATGCACAGTAGGGAACCGGGCAGTGAAGCCGCAACGCTTCACTTCCCGATTCCCACAGTGAGAATGGCGGCAGGAGCACCCGAGGATCGAGGGATGGTTCGGTCTCAGGTGCCGACATCGCTGGACCCCGGAACAGGTAAGTGTCCTTATTTTAAAAGTCAGCAGCTGCAGTATTTGCAGCTGCTGACATCTAAAAAAATTTTTTTAGCGAAACTCCACTTTAAGTTCCAAAAATAAATATGAACAACAATATTAACATAAAGCATATCAGTACCCATCAGTGCCGCCTCATCAGTACCACCTCATCAGTGCAGTCCCATCAGTGCCGCCTCATCAGTGCAGTCCCATCAGTGCAGCATATCAGTGCAGCGTTTCAGTGCCCATCAGTGCAGCGTATCAGTGCAGCGTATCCATGCAGCGTATCCGAGCATATCAGTGCCCATCAGTGCAGCAAACCATTTCCCACCAGGGCAGCATACCAGTGCCCATTAGTGCAGCATACTATTGCCCACCAGTGCAGCATATCATTGCCCCCCAGTTTGGCATATCATTGCCCATCAGTGCAGCCTTCCATGCAGCCTCTCATTGCTCATAAGTGCAGCCTCATTATTGCCCATAAGTGCAGCCTACCATTGGCCAAAAGTGCAGCCTATCATTGCCCAAAAGTGCAGCCTCATCAGTCATCCATGCCCAGCAATGCACCAAGGAGGAATCATGAGGATCGGGTTGGCCGGATGACACAGAGCGGGATCTCGGAGATGCGGCTTGTATATGAATAGCTGCGCTGTCAAACGAAGTCCTGCCTCCTGGAGTCTAATAGACAGCATACTGGTCCAATGCCGGTCCACGGGCGGGACTTTGTTTGACATCAGCCAGCTATTCATATACAAGCCGAGTCTCGGGGGGAGATCCCTGCTCTGTGTCCTCCGGATGCACGATCCTTCTGACAGTTTCCTGGTTGATTGCTTCGAGCTGTTTTACAGGACATCAGAGCGGAACCACTTCTGCCAGAAGCGATCAGCCAGGAAACTGTCAGCCTGGTCCGTCCCTGCTTCTCACTCGCCCTCCGCTAAATTCCACTCGCAAAATGTGAGCAGGCGAGTGGAATTTTTGAGAGCTGGTCTATCACATAAAATCCCAATAAAATACATTTACATTTTTGGTTGTACCATGACAAAATGTGGAAAATTTCAAGGGGTATGAATACTTTTCCAAGGCACTGTATGTACATAGTAGTACATAAATGGCCTACAGCTATAGCAAGGGTATTATCCAACTTTAGTCAAAGCTGCACAGTTTGTTTTTATTAAAAGTTGACCCTTACTGGCATAGGCAGTTTATTGGTAAAGCTCAACAAACCCTTTAAGTTTCTCACTCATTAGCTTGGAAAAACCCATGGATGATAGATGCAAATTATAATACCTTGATAGCTGACACTTGTTCCTCCATTTCTCCTGCTTGCTGGGCCTTGGTATTAGGTAGTACGACTGCCAGATAACTGATCATGTACTTTTTATGCCAGCAATTTATTTATTTTCTACTTAGTGATGGAGACTAAAGCTTAACACCAAACATTTACTTCTGTTTTTTTTATTTTAAAAAATGTATTAAATAAAAAGCTGTTGGTTGGGACTATACGCTAAGCATTTTTCCTGTTCGTATTTACTAGACAAAATAACCTCAAGACTGTCTATTTTTATTGTACAATATTTGCAAGCATTTGCAAGGCTCCAAGCAGACGGCATTGTAGAAGTAAACTATTTGCATCCTCCAGAAATCACATTTCATGGAGCCAAATGTTCCAGTCTCAAAGTCTAACTACAGAAACTTTTTAGATTTAAAGCAGATTTAACTACAGTCAAAAAAAATATCCTAGTTTTGGAAAAAGTGGAAAAGGATTATTACCTTCATTGGGTTCTTCCAGACGTGAAGGGAAGTGAATTCTCTCTGACAGAGATACAGTACATACAGTATTGAAAACCTGACAAAAGCTTTCAACTTTCCCCACTCTAACCAAAATAAAAAATAATGTTTTTTAATAGATCTGCTAAACTGGTGCACGGTGAGTAGGGATGAGCTTCGTGTTCGAGTCGAACCCATGTTCGACTCGAACATCGGCTGTTCGATCGTTCGCCGAATTGCGAACGTTATGGGCCGTTCGCGCTAAATTCGTGTGGCGCGTCACGGCCCATAATTCACTGCGGCATCGCAGTGCATTGCTGGCTGATGATTGGCCAAGCATGCACTATGACCCGCATGCTTGGCCAATCACAGCGCCGTCAGTAGAGAGAGCTGTAATTGGCCAAAGCCAGGGTGGCTTTGGCCAATTATGGCTCAGGGGATTTAGTACACACCCCACACTATATAAGGCCGCCTGCACGGCGGCCCTGTGTAGTGTGTGTTCCGGTGTGCTGAGAGATAGAGAGAGAGAGAGACAGTGTCATTTGATTTGAGTTAGATAGATTAGGCAGAACAGTCAGTCAGTTAGCTGCACTTACAGTGTATTGTGTATATATATGCATCCCAGGTGTTGCATATATATATATATACACTGTATTCAGTTTAGCTAGATCCGTTCCTGTTATCTTCTATCTAGACTATTTACATTTAATGCAGTGCGTCCTGCTCACAGTGTTCAGCTAGATCCGTTCCTGCTATTTACATTTAGTGCAGTGCGTCCTGCTCACAGTGTTCAGCTAGATCCGTTCCTGTTATCTTCTAGACTATTTACATTTAGTGCAGTGCGTCCTGCTCACAGTGTTCAGCTAGATCCGTTCCTGCAATTTACATTTAGTGCAGTGCGTCCTGCTCACAGTGTTCAGCTAGATCCGTTCCTGCTATTTACATTTAGTGCAGTGCGTCCTGCTCACAGTGTTCAGCTAGATCCGTTCCTGCTATTTACATTTAGTGCAGTGCGTCCTGCTCACAGTGTTCAGCTAGATCCATTCCTGCTATTTACATTTAGTGCAGTGCGTCCTGCTCACAGTGTTCAGCTAGATCCGTTCCTGCTATTTACATTTAGTGCAGTGCGTCCTGCGCACAGTGTTCAGCTAGAGCCGTTCCTGCTATTTACATTTAGTGCAGTGCGTCCTGCTCACAGTGTTCAGCTAGATCCGTTCCTGTTATCTTCTAGACTATTTACATTTAGTGCAGTGCGTCCTGCTCACAGTGTTCAGCTAGATCCGTTCCTGCTATTTACATTTAGTGCAGTGCGTCCTGCTCACAGTGTTCAGCTAGATCCGTTCCTGTTATCTTCTAGACTATTTACATTTAGTGCAGTGCGTCCTGCTCACAGTGTTCAGCTAGATCCGTTCCTGTTATCTTCTAGACTATTTACATTTAGTGCAGTGCGTCCTGCTCACAGTGTTCAGCTAGATCCGTTCCTGCTATTTACATTTAGTGCAGTGCGTCCTGCTCACAGTGTTCAGCTAGATCCGTTCCTGTTATCTTCTAGACTATTTACATTTAGTGCAGTGCGTCCTGCTCACAGTGTTCAGCTAGATCCGTTCCTGTTATCTTCTAGACTATTTACATTTAGTGCAGTGCGTCCTGCTCACAGTGTTCAGCTAGATCCGTTCCTGTTATCTTCTAGACTATTTACATTTAGTGCAGTGCGTCCTGCTCACAGTGTTCAGCTAGATCCGTTCCTGTTAAATTCCTACTGACAGGCAGGCTTGTCTGGTTACAGTATATAAAGCTACCTGAAGAAAATTACAGGTGTTCTATTTGATCCTATTAGTACCACGGTCAGGCAGCTAGACTATTTACATTTAGTACAGTGCGTCCTGCTCACAGTGTTCAGCTAGATCCGTTCCTGTTATCTTCCTACTGACAGGCAGGCTTGTCTGGTTACAGTATATAAAGCTACCTGAAGAAAATTACAGGTGTTCTATTTGATCCTATTAGTACCACGGTCAGGCAGCTAGACTATTTACATTTAGTACAGTGCGTCCTGCTCACAGTGTACAGCTAGATCCGTTCCTGTTATCTTCCTACTGACAGGCAGGCTTGTCTGGTTACAGTATATAAAGCTACCTGAAGAAAATTACAGGTGTTCTATTTGATCCTATTAGTACCACGGTCAGGCAGCTAGACTATTTACATTTAGTACAGTGCGTCCTGCTCACAGTGTTCAGCTAGATCCGTTCCTGTTATCTTCCTACTGACAGGCAGGCTTGTCTGGTTACAGTATATAAAGCTACCTGAAGAAAATTACAGGTGTTCTATTTGATCCTATTAGTACCACGGTCAGGCAGCTAGACTATTTACATTTAGTACAGTGCGTCCTGCTCACAGTGTACAGCTAGATCCGTTCCTGTTATCTTCCTACTGACAGGCAGGCTTGTCTGGTTACAGTATATAAAGCTACCTGAAGAAAATTACAGGTGTTCTATTTGATCCTATTAGTACCACGGTCAGGCAGCTAGACTATTTACATTTAGTACAGTGCGTCCTGCTCACAGTGTTCAGCTAGATCCGTTCCTGTTATCTTCCTACTGACAGGCAGGCTTGTCTGGTTACAGTATATAAAGCTACTTGAAGAAAATTACAGGTGTTCTATCCCAGCTTAGTGCAGCTACAGGCCATTAGTATGTCTGGAAGGCCAAGAAGGAGAGGCAGACAGTCACAAGCCAATAAGAGAGGGCAAGCAGGCTCTGTGTCTAGTGCTGGTCGTGGAGACGGTGCATCCTCATCAGCACGTGGCCATGGGACACGCTTGGCCTTTTTTTCAGCAGCTGGCCGTGTTGAGCCGCAACATGCGGAAGACTTGGTCGAGTGGATGACCAAGCCGTCCTCATCCTCCTCATCCTCTCTCACCCATGCCCAGGGTGCTTTGTCTGGCAAAGCAGCGGCCTCTTCCCTCAGCTCAATGTCATCAGTGACTCCTTCCCTAGCTCCACCATGTCCTCATGAGGATTCCCTCGAACTGTTTGACCACAGTGTTGGGTACATGCTCCAGGAGGATGCCCAGCGTTTGGAAGGCTCTGATGACGATACTGAGCTCGATGAAGGCAGTAACATGAGCGCGGACAGAGGGGGTGCCCAAGAAGGACAGCAATCTGGCAGTCATGCTCCCCCTGCTGCAGCATACTGCCAGGTTTGCTCCAGTGATGAGGAGGGAGGGGATGATGAGGTCACTGACTCAACGTGGGTGCCTGATAGGAGAGAGGAGGAGGAGGAGGAGGAGGAGGAGGAGGAGGCGGCAGCACATCACCAACGAGGCAGGATGCCCTCCAGGGGCCAGCCTAAGGGCAGCACATTGACTGCATCACACCCCAAAGCTCCACATGTGCAGGGCGCTGCAGTCTCTGCGCGTTATTCAAAAAGTTCTTTGGTGTGGGCCTTTTTTGAGACGAGTGCATCAGATCGCACCGCTGCTATTTGCAACATATGTCTCAAGCGTATCTCGCGTGGCCAAAACATCTCCCGCTTGGGTACCACATGCTTGACCAGACATATGTTGACCTGCCATGCAGTTCGTTGGCAAGCGTATCTAAAAGACCCACACCAAAGAACAAAGAGGATCTCTCCTTGCTCCTCATCAGCTGAGATTTCCAACCCCACTAGACCTTCAGTCCTCTCTGAGACCTGCAGTGAGAGGAATGAAGGTGTAGAATTAGGTGTGTCACAGCCAAGTACTTGTGGGCAATCTGCTTTTGGTACACCGACGTCAGATTGTACCAGGCAAATTTCCCTGCCCCAGCTGCTGCACCGCCGAAAGAAGTTTGCTCCCAGCCATCCACATGCCCAGCGGTTGAATGCTAGCTTGGCAAAATTGCTAGCACTTCAACTGCTGCCTTTTCAGTTGGTAGACTCTGCCCCCTTCCGTGAGTTTGTGGAATGTGCGGTTCCTCAGTGGCAGGTACCCAAACGCCACTTTTTCTCACGGAAGGCGATTCCGGCTCTCTACTGGCATGTGGAAGGCAATGTCCATGCCTCGCTGGACAGGGCGGTCAGCGGTAAGGTGCATATTACCGCTGACTCATGGTCCAGCAGGCATGGACAGGGACGTTACCTAAGTTTCACGGCGCATTGGGTGACTCTGCTGGCAGCTGGGAAGGATGCAGGACAAGGTGCAGTAGTGTTGGAGGTTGTTCCGCCACCACGCCTCCAAAATGCTGATTGTGACACACCTCTCTCCTCCACCCCCTCCTCTTCTTCTTCCTCCATGGCCTCTTCCTCGGAACCAGCGGTGCTCCGTAGGCGTTCAAGGGGCTACGCAAGTACGCAGGCCAAAAGATGCCATGCGGTGCTTGAGCTGGTGTGCTTGGGGGACAGGAGCCACACTGGGGCAGAGGTTCTGTCAGCTCTGCAGGGGCAGGTTCAGAGGTGGTTGACGCCACGCCAACTTAAGGCAGGAATGGTGGTTTGCGACAATGGCACCAACCTCCTCTCTGCCCTCCGACAGGGACAAATGACCCATGTGCCCTGTTTGGCTCACGTCCTTAACTTGGTGGTGCAGCGGTTCTTGGGCAGGTACCCGGGCTTACAGGATGTCCTGAGGCAGGCCAGGAAAGTCTGTGTGCATTTCCGCCGGTCATATAATGCCAGTGCTCAGCTGACGGACCTCCAAAAGGAGTTTAACCTGCCCAAGAACCGCCTAATCTGTGACATGCCCACCAGGTGGAACTCAACGTTGGCCATGCTGCAGCGGCTGCACACGCAGCAGAGGGCCATCAATGAGTACCTGTGCGACTATGGCACCAGGACAGGGTCAGGGGAGCTTGGTTTTTTTTCCCCACGCCAGTGGGCCATGATCAGGGATGCATGCACTGTCCTGTCACCATTCGAGGAGGCCACGAGGATGGTGAGCAGTGACAGTGCATGCATCAGTGACACTGTCCCCCTTGTCCACCTGTTGGAGCACACGCTGCGTGGAATAATGGACAGGGCACTTGAGGCAGAACAGAGGCAGGAAGAGGAGGACTTCCTTAGCTCTCAAGGCCCCCTTTATCCAGACAGTGTTCCTGCGTGCCCGCCGATCACACAGGAAGAGGACGAGGAGGAAGAGGAGGAGGAGGAAGATTGTGTCAGTATGGAGGTGGAGCCTGGCACTCAGCATCAGCAGCAGTCTTTAAGGGATCAGTCCCAAGAAACACATGGACTTGTACGTGGCTGGGAGGAGGTGGCTGCGGACCATGTCGTTCTTAGTGACCCAGAGGACTCCGGACCGAATGCCTCAGCAAACCTACGCTGCATGGCCTCCCTGATCCTGCAAAGCCTGCGTAAGGATCCTCGTATTCGTGGTATCAAGGAGAAGGACCAATACTGGCTGGCAACCCTCCTTGATCCACGTTACAAGGGTAAGGTTGCGGACCTTATCTTGCCATCGCAGAGGGAGCAGAGGATGAAACATCTTCGGGAGGCCTTGCAGAAAGGTCTGTGCAACGCGTTCCCAGAGACTGGGAGGTTACAAACTCCTGTTTCTGGACAACGTGTTGCTGAGGCTTCGGTCAGTCAAAGAAGGAGCGGTGGAGAAGGTGGCCGTCTGACCGATGCGTTCAGACAATTTTTTGGTCCGCAGCCCCAAGGTATGATCGGTTCCAGCAACCATCGCCAGCGTCTGTTTTACATGGTGCAGGAATACCTAGGGGCAAGATCAGACTTGGACACCTTTCCCACCGAAAATCCTCTGGGTTACTGGGTCTTGAGGATGGATCACTGGCCAGAGCTTGCACAGTATGCAATTGAGCTACTGGCCTGTCCTGCATCCAGCGTTCTTTCGGAACGCACATTCAGTGCTGCTGGAGGCGTAGAAACCGATCACAGGGTGCGTCTGTCCACCGACTCGGTCGATCGGCTGACCTTCATAAAAATGAATGAGTCTTGGATCACCACCAGCTACCAAGCACCTGATGCTGATGTAACCGAATAATTTTTTTTGAAATCTCAGATCCCTTCAAAGACTGCCTATGCTGATGCTGAGTGACTATCCCTGAGTAATTATCCTCTTCCTCCTCAATCATCACGCTGATAGCTTGTAAGAACATTTTTGGTTCTGGGCGCCACCACCAGTGCCTAAGGCACAATTTTTCAGCCCCTGTTTAACAGGGGCGTGTAATTACAATTTTTGATGTAATACTTTGCAGCAGGGCTCGTTCCTGCATTCCAACTAGAGTGTCTGTGAGGGGTTGCAGTGTTGTGGCACCAGCACCAGTGCCTAGGGCCCAATTTTTCTGCCCCTGTCTAACAGGGGCGTGTAATTCCAATTTTTGATGCAATACTTTGCAGCAGGGCTCGTTCCTGCGTTCCAACTAGAGTGTCTGTGAGGGGTTGCAGTGTTGTGGCACCAGCACCAGTGCCTAAGGCCCAATTTTTCTGCCCCTGTCTAACAGGGGCGTGTAATTACAATTTTTGATGCAATACTTTGCAGCAGGGCTCGTTCCTGCGTTCCAACTAGAGTGTCTGTGAGGGGTTGCAGTGTTGTGGCACCAGCACCAGTGCCTAAGGCCCAATTTTTCTGCCCCTGTCTAACAGGGGCGTGTAATTACAATTTTTGATGCAATACTTTGCAGCAGGGCTCGTTCCTGCGTTCCAACTAGAGTGTCTGTGAGGGGTTGCAGTGTTGTGGCACCAGCACCAGTGCCTAAGGCCCAATTTTTCTGCCCCTGTCTAACAGGGGCGTGTAATTACAATTTTTGAAGCAATAATTTGCAGCAGGGCTCGTTCCTGCGTTCCAACTAGAGTGTCTGTGAGGGGTTGCAGTGTTGTGGCACCAGCACCAGTGCCTAAGGCCTAATTTTTCAGCTCCTGTTCAACAGGGGCATGTAATTACAATTCTTGATCTAATATTTCACAGCAGGGCCCTGTGAGGGCTTACAGTGTTGTGGCCACAGCAACACCTAAGGCCCAAATTTCTGCTGAGTATATAGGGCAGGACCCTACTTTCAAACATCTAACTTACAAATGACTCCTACTTGCAAACGGAAGGAGACAACAGGAAGTGAGATGAAATCTACCCCTAGGAAGGGAAATTCTCTCCTGTAAGAGTTAATATGGGAAAACAATTTCTCCTTTCCACTGATGCTTTCCAATCCTTGTTCCACAAAAAAACCCAAATTTTCAAAAAACATTTTTCATTGGGACAAAAAAGTGAGGTGAAATCTTCTGAAGAGGAGGAAAGACAGCAAAACAAATGTCACAGGGGTGATAACCCTTCCCTATGTTTTCCAAAAAGCTTAGAAAAGATTTTTTGGCTGGAGCTAAACACGTTAAAAATGTTCAAAATTACAAACAGATTCTACTTAACAACAAACCTACAGTCCCTGTCTTGTTTGCACCGCCTGTATACTGCTGTTCAGAGTATATAGGGCCTGGTGGCCCCACACCTTTCCTTATTTTAATTTGGGTGCGGGGTTCCCCTTAATATCCATACAAGACCCAAAGGGCCTGGTAATGGACTGGGGGGTACCCATGCCGTTTGTCTCACTGATTTTCATCCATATTGCCATGACCCGACATGACATTAAACCCGCAAGCAGTTTTAAATGAGATTTTTTCCTTTAAAAATGACATTTGGTGCAGGGACTGTTCTAAACATGGGAAACACGCGTCACTTTACAGGCATACTATAGACACCCCCCAGGTACGATATTTAAAGGAATATTTCACTTTTTTTTTTTTTACTTTAAGCATCATTAAAATCACTGCTCCCGAAAAAACGGCCGTTTTTAAAAGTTTTTTTTGCATTGATACATGTCCCCTGGGGTAGGACCCGGGTCCCCAAACCCTTTTTAGGACAATACCATGCAAATTAGCCTTTAAAATGAGCACTTTTGATTTCGAACGTTCGAGTCCCATAGACGTCAATGGGGTTCTAACGTTCGTGCGAACTTTCGGTCCGTTCGCGGGTTCTGGTGCGAACCGAACCGGGGGGTGTTCGGCTCATCCCTAACGGTGAGTAATCCAGACATGAAAATTACACTGGACATTAAAGATTTTTCTTTCTGAACACTTTTTGTTGTTATAGATTTTTGGCTACTAATCAAAAAAAATCACCTGTAATTTAACCTATCACGTACCGTTTTATAGACATCTTCTCATTTTGCAATTTGCAATGCCTGTTGGTTATGCTGCACGCATGAAAGAAACATACAAAAACATTGAAATGTTGTTGAAGCACATCCAGCACACCAAGTACAACTGGAATATATGTGGAGATCTAAAAGTAGTGCATCTGCTGCTTGGACTGCAGTTCAGCTATACATAGAATGCATAAAAGGTAAAAAACCTTCATAAAGTGGAAAGAATTTGGGACTTTATATGAGGCCTCTGAAGTAATTATCAGAGGTGCCTCCATCCCGGGTTTTGCACAGCAAAAATGAGAGATAAGGGTTTGGGACTTTGTGTGAAGCATGCAGCTGGAGAGCAAGTAGACACTGTAGGTTATCAAAATTAATTTTATTCCATGGATACAACATAAGGTACAATACATCAATGGCACAGATGCACATTGCAACCTGCAAGCCTTCTGAGGTAAAGTTATATATTTTATAGCAGTATAAATGGGTAAACATAAAATACATAAAATACAATTGCATATGATATCCCATACATTAAAAATGATCACTGACTGTAAACATGTAGTAGCAGCATTAATAGCTCAAACAACTGGATGTATAACCTTGATTGTTGCATCTTTAGCTCAATGCGTTTCGTGACTATCCGGTCATGCCGGCAGATGTGGGAGAGAGGGAAGGTGTCAACCCGAGCGATAACCACCCGGCGAATGGCGCCAAACACAGTCACTCATCCATAACGTCGGATATATATATATCCCAGAAAGCCTGCGCACCGACGTCAGCTAGATCGATGTCACCAGCCCGGGACTGGGGGCGTGGTGTCGACACACAGAGGAACACCCACCCAACTCCTCCACTAAGAGGTAGGGAGGGGAGGGGAGGACCCACAATACACATCACAACGCCACGCCGGCAGATATGGAAAAGAGGGGAGGCGTCCAAAATACCCAGAAAGCCGGCGCCATGACGTCAGCCGGATTGACGTGACGTGCCCGGGACTGGGGGGTGGCGTCGACGCAGATTTAATCTCCAAATATGGAAAGGTTTCTTCACAGTAATGCCACGTACACACGATCGGGATTTTGGTCGGAAAAAGATATGATGGCTTTTCCAACGGGATTCCGCTCAAGCTTGCCTTGCATACACACGGTCACACAAAAGTTCGCTGAACTTTCGACCGTCAAGAACACAGTGACATACAACACTACGACGAGCCGAGAAAATGAAGTACAATGCTTCCGAGCACGCGTAGGAATTTTGCGCGTCAGAATTGCTACAGACGATCGCATTTTCGGATAGAAACTTTTTCCGACCGAAAAATTGAGAACATGCTCTCAATCTTTTGCTGGCTGGAATTCAGCAAGCTAAAGTCCGATGGAGCATAAACACGGTCGCATTTTCCAACCAAAAGCTCTCTTCGGTCTTTTGCTGGCCGAATTTCCGATTGTGTGTGTGCACGGCATGAGAGTTTAGACAATTTGGATTAGACTTCCTCAAGAGCTGGTTCTGGCCAGCTCAATAGATTGTTTTAAGAAAGGATTCTTTCCTAAATGTACATAATATAACTAGTTACTAATATTTATAGGTAAAGTTGATCCAGGGAATATCTGATTGCCTGTTGGGGGATAAAGAAGGATTCCCCTCACTGGAGCGAATTGGACCCTGCTTTATTGGAGTTTTTTTCTGCCTTACTCTGGATTAGCTGTGGGTATAGGATAGTGTATATGGAGGTTTTCTATTTATGTGTGTGTGTGTGTGTTTTTTTCTTTCTTTTTCTCTATTGGTTGAACTGGATGGACTTGTGTCTTATTTTAACCTATGTAGCTATATATATTTCTCCTTGTCAAAAGAAGTTTATTGAGTATACAATGTTATAAAGATACATAAAGTAAGTTTACAAGGATCTATAAAGTAAGCTCATTGTTTTACAGTAGGGTTTATATAGGTAAATATCATGAAATTTCAAATATTAAACATTGGGTTCACGTAAACCTAAATTAAAGATATATATCATTGCCTTAGTTACTTTTGTAGGTATTTAAATGATTTATACCTACTATACATATTGTTTACAAGTAGAGTGTATATAGGTTAAATAAATTCTGATAATGAGCTTTAATCATAAGGTGGAGAAAAGGAAAGAGAAAGAAGAAAAAGGGTTGAAAGGTAGAGGTATGGTCCACAAGGTTGTCCCGCTCGTCAGTTTATTATTCTTTTTAGTTCTCTTTGAAGCCTTAGAATGGGTGTCTCTGTAAGTCATTTAATCTGTTACCATGGCAACAGGACAGAGTCATTGAAGTTTGACAGGAACTGTTGTTTTATCCAAGGATGCCAAAGTTTTTCAAATTTTGGAATTTGATTTTGATCGATGGCTACCATCTTAGCATGGGACATTGTATTATTCATTCTGTGAATTGTTTCTGCTAGTACCAATGTAGGAGATTTCCATGCCTTGGCCACTGTTTGTTTTGCAGCCGTTATTAGTTGGATCATAAGTTTGAATTGAGAGAGTGTTAACCATTCCGGTTTTAGATTAAGTAAAGTTAAATATGGATCTGGTTGTATTATTTTTTTAAATATTTTAGATGCAATCACGAAGACTTCCTTCCAGAAGGTTTGGATTACTGGGCACGTCCACCATATGTGTAAATATGTGCCTATTTCTGGGCATCCTCGAAAACAAAGAGCTGAGGTATTAGGTGAATATTTTGCCACTCTAGCGGGTACAAGGTACCAGCGAGTTAGGACTTTATAATTTGTCTCCAGTGCTAAGATGTTGGGTGAAGATGACTTAGATGTGAGCCATATGTTAGACCAGTCCGTGTCTTCTAAAGTTCGTCCCAGGTCCTCCTCCCACCTCTGAACGTAAGAGGGTCTATTAAGATTTGCTACTCCATATAATTGATTATAAAGTGATGAAATTGTACCTTTAGCAAATGGATCTTTTGTACAGATTGATTCAAAAATGGATAATTGGGATAATGGTGTATCCCCCTTTAGGAATGGTGTATAGAAATTTTTGATTTGGAGATATCTAAATATCTCAGAGTTTGGTAGATCATATTTTTCTCTAAGTGATGGGAATGAAAGGAATGATTTAGATGCTATGAAGTCATTTAGTGTCTGAATGCCTGATGTTGTCCAAGCTTTAAAAGAATTTGGGTAGATCCATGCTGGATAAAAGGCCGGATTTCTGATAAAAGAAAGGAGAGGATTGTGTGGAGATTGTAACTGATATTTGGTTTTTAGTTTATCCCAGAGAGATAAGAAGTGTTTAGTTATGGGATTATGAATTTTAAAGCGGTCTTTAGGATCAAGCCATAATAAATTTGATATTAATAGAGGGTCATTTTCTGAAGCCTCTATAAATACCCATAATGGGATTTCCTGTTTTGCATGGTATTTGGACAGACTGGCCAAATGTGCTGCTCTGTAGTAGTTAGTAAAATTAGGGTATCCCAGGCCTACTTTATTTTTGGGAAGATGTAGTGTGTGTATAGGTATACGTGGTTTAGAAGAGCCCCATATAAACGAAGTTGCTCTTTTTTGTACTATTCTCAAAAAATAGGAAGGAATTGGAATAGGGAGGACTCTGAATAGATAAAGCAATTTGGGTAGAATAGTCATTTTGATTGCATTAATCTTCCCTATCCAGGATAAAGGAAGTTGCGACCATTGTTTTATTAGATTTGTGATCTGTCTTAATACAGGAGGATAATTGGTTGAGAATAAGTCAGAATGAGATGCTGTTAAATGAATTCCAAGATATGGGATTGATTTTTCTGCCCATGTGAATGGGAGTGCAGCCCTAGCCGGGATCAATTCCATGTTTGTGAGTGAAATATTAAGCACTAGGCATTTCTTAGGATTAATCATAAGGCCGGATAGGGCTGCAAATCCATCAAGAGCTGGTATTAAGTTAGGACCAGAGACCTGTGGTGATGATAGAAAAAGTAATCTGTCGTCTGCAAATATACATAATTTGTGTGTAATACCTCCTACTTCAATGCCAGTTATAGTTTGGTTTGTTCTGATGTATTGGGCCATGGGTTCGAGTATAAGGGCAAATAATAAGGGAGATAATGGGCAACCCTGTCGGGTACCTCTTTCGATATTAAAGGCTTCAGATTTGTATCCAGCATATTTTATATAGGCTTTGGGTTTATTATATAATGCTTTGATCCATGTTAAAAAGTGGGGTCCAAAACCCCATTTTTGTAATGAATATTGCATATATTGCCAGGATACTGTGTCAAATGCCCTCTTAATATCGAGAGATAGAAAACATAAAGGGATTTTCCGTTTTTTAGCAATATGTGCCAATAACACTGCCCTGCGTATATCATCGCCTGCCTGTCTATTTGGCATGAAGCCTACTTGATCTCTATGTATTAATTTTCCTATAATGCTATTGAGGCGTTTTGCTATTATTTTTGCTAATAATTTAATATCGAGGTTTAACAGAGAGATAGGCCGATAATTCACACAGGAAGTATCATCAGAAAGGGGTTTTGGGATCATACAAACAATTGCCATTAGTGTTTCTTGCCGAAAAGAATGTCCATCTAGAAGTTTGTTAAAAGTTTCAGTGAGAATGGGAGAGAGTATTTCTGAGAATGTTTTATAGTATAAAGCCGAGTAGCCGTCTGGGCCTGGTCTTTTGTTAAGTTTTAGGTCTTTTATGGCGTTAGCAACTTCATCTATAGTTATAGGCTCATCCAAACTGCTTTTTTGATTCTGAGATAACTCGGGTAAGGTTATTTTTGAGAAGAAGGATTCAGCCTCTGTAGGATTAAATTCATTGTTTGTCTTGTATAAAGTTGCGAGATGTGAGTGAAATTTATGGACTATTTTAACTGGATTACAAGTGTAAACATTTTTTGATAATTTCAAACGTATTGGTTTGAAAGATTTGTTAGTTGAATTTAATGCCCGAGCCAAATATGTACCTGGTTTGTTTGTATTCATGTAGAAATTGTGTTTGGAGCGTTTGAGGGATTTATCAACTGACTCAGTGAGAAATAGATCGTATTCCAATCTAGATTTTTCCAGATGAGATTTTGTACTCTGAGATGGATTATCTTGAAATGATATGTAGGCTGCATTAAAATTGAGTTCTAGTTTTTTTGCTAGATTTTTGCGTTCCCGTTTAAATAGTGCCATTTGTCTTTGTATTGTACCACGCAAGACAGGCTTATGAGCTTCCCACAGTGTTATTGGGGAGATGTCTGTTGTATTATTAATTGATATGTATTCCTTTAAAGCTTGTTCAATGGCCATCTGATGTAGTGGGTGTTTGAGCATTATATCCAGTAAGTACCACGTTGGGTCATGCGCTTTTGGTATGGCTGAGGCTATAGTAGTGTATACTGCATTATGGTCAGACCACGGAATAGGAATTATATCTGATGCAATAATTTCTGGTATCATTCCTATTGTTAGAAAAATATGATCTATTCTGGTGAAAGTTTGATGAGGGTGCGAGAAATAAGTGAATTTCTTTTTCATTGGGTTACTTTCTCTCCATGAATCTACCAGATTGTATTTGGAAAGAAGTTGAGAAAAAGGTAATCTAGAGGTTATTTTGGATGGTGTAAAAGGTGATTTATCTAGAAATGGGAGGAGGACCTGGTTCGAATCCCCACACATTATCACTGTTCCTATTTTGTGTGTATTAATCACTTGTAATATATGTGAGAGGAATGGTGTAGGTTGTTTGTTAGGAGCATAGTAGGAAATCACTGTGATTGCTGTATCCATTATATAACCCATGAGTATCAGGTATCTACCTTCTGGGTCTTTAATTTCTGATGATAAGGTGAATGGTGTGGATCGGTGAAATGCAATTAGAGTTCCCCTTTGCTTGGTACAGGCAGAAGCCGTGTAAATTTGTTGATAAAAAGGAGAAATATATTTTGGAGTAGAATCTTTGGTGAAGTGTGTTTCTTGGAGGCATACTATGTGAGCCTTCTTGTTATGGAAAGTACGGAAGGCTTTGGTCCTTTTCTGAGGGACATTTATTCCCTGAACATTCAGGGAAAGTATATTCAGTGGTGCCATGGCAATAGATCAAATAGTTTTGACTTACTTTTTGTTATGCAGAGCTGACTGCGCAGATCAACCTGTGTGGACTGAAGAGATGAATAGATAGAAAAGAAACCAGTGAATTCTGGAGTAAAGAGTAAACAAAAAACATATGAGATTAGATGATACATTGTATAAATTATTTTTTGCAAGTAATCACAATTTACCCGTGAAAGAGAAGAAATATCTCTCTCAGGGGAATAAGTGCCTTCGTCACACTCCCACATAATATGGTTGGGAGAATGAGGAGGGCTAATGGGGGAACACGGATCTTCCGCTTACAGGAGAGAAGTGCTATGTCAAAAGACATCAAAATGATGTTTCATTAATTGGAGTGCAGAATATAGTTTTTGTTGAAATTATTTATTCCAGGGTGGTTGTATATGGTTAGTCTTGCCCTAGGCTAAATAATTCAGTTAGAAAGGTACTGTTAATAACTTTGGTATTGATGCAGATAGTTTGAATTATTTTGGGATTTTAACCCTTTTAGAGTAAACAATTACATATTTTATTCATATGTAACTGTTTAGATATGTTAACTCATAAAATTGAGGTTGTATTGCTTCAGATTAAAACAAAAACATAATTCTAGGAACTATTACAAGGTAATAATATATTTGTTTTAAGAAAAGAAAGAAAAAGCTTCCATTACTTCTGGATTATTGAACATATTTGTCCTAAAAAGTAATAAATCTATTGTTATTACCTGATAATATATAACTGAACATGAATTTCCTTATTTCACTTATATATTCTAAGGCTATATGAATCAGAAGTAATAAGAAATATAACTGGAATGTAATGATCCCACACAGTGTGTGACTATCAGAATGCAGTTACATTCAGTTATAAATATAGGTTTTTTATAGAGAACCATCTCTTAGTATAATAAATGAAGAGATATCAGGAATTAGGATGTCAGTCCATTGAATCTTCTTGGTCCATGGATGATGTGGCATAACGGCCTCTTTTGTGAGAATGATGATTCCCATTTTGTTCTGAAATTTTCTGGGTGCTGCCTGAAGGTGAAGATGATGTAATTCTTCTGCATGTGGGAGTGTTGCTGCTTGTGGGTTCTGTCAGATTTAATTTTAAAAGGGTTTGTTGTAGTTCATCTGCTGATCTGCTTCTGTAAATTGTACCTTGGTAGTTAAATCTGACTGAAAAGGGGAAGCCCCATTGATACATAATGTTGTGGCGTTGCAGTTCCATTAGTTGGGGTTTCATGGATCGTCTTTTAGTAATAGTAAGTTGGGATAGGTCAGCAAAAATTTGATAATTGTGTCCTTGAAAATTAAGTTCCTTTTTTTCCTCTTGCAGCAATTAGTATTTGTTCTTTCGTTCTGTAATAATGAAATTTTGTGATTATATCACGTGGGGGTCCATCTTTCTTTTTGGCTGTGAGGGCTCTGTGTACTCTGTCCAGTTCTAAACGTTCAATAGGGATATCTGGCTTTAGTTCTTGTAATAGAGCAGTAATAGTAGATTGCAGGTCTGTCACAGTTTCAGGTATTCCCCTTATGCGCAAGTTTGAACGTCTGGCTCTATTTTCGTAATCTTCGAGCTTAGTTTGAAGTATTAAATTCTCTTCTTTTAATTGTTCCAATTCTGTTATATTTTCTTGGGTTGTAATTTCAATTTCATCCATTTTTATTTCTAAGGCTGCGGTGCGGTTTCCCAGCTCTCTTATTTCTTTGGTTAGGCTTTTTGTTATTTGGTCTGAGGTTTGTTTTAAAGCCTTATGAAGCATCTTTTCAAATTGTAATAATATTACTGGGGATACTGAGGATGCTTGTGGAGAAGTTTGTGAGAGGATTTGTTCTGTATCTGACTCAAATGGAGAGTCTTGCTGTGACATTTTCTGTCTGTGAGAGCGCCCTGATGCTGTATCTTGTGAGGTGACTGGAGCTGCTTCAGCTGCAGTGAGTGCCTGTGAGCTCTTTGTGAGGTGATTTTTATTTCTGCCACGGTTTCCTCCCAGTACCATATTTCCTGCCCAAACTTTCACAGTGTGTTCCCTGGGGCAAAAAGGTTCAAATGGATACCTTTTGAGCCTGCAGGCTCCGCTTTGTCCTTCTCTTCTCTCCTCAGCGGTGTGGAGCTCTAACAATGCATGTCTGCTCTGCTAGGCTCCGCCTCCTGCCCCCCTCGCTATATATATTTCTCAAGCATCCTAAGTTATACTGTTATCCTAAAATTATATTTTTGTTTAGTAAGGGGTTCTGTTATAACCATTTTTTAAATAAATTCTTTATTTCACACTCCAAATCATAATCACCATTTCAAAAAGCGAAAAATTGTTGTCCAGTTTTATAGACAATACATAATCATTTTTTTCCTTCTAATTATTATTTTGGATGGTTATAAACATTCAAATTTTTTTTAACAAAACACAGCCCTGTTCACCACTGTGACATGGAAAATATTGCTTTTTCTTTCCTTTAAGATGTATATAGTCATATCACGCCAATACAAATTGGGCTAAATTGTCTTAAAGAGTAACTCCACTTCTGCAAAGAAAAAAACAGCCCCTTCTAGGTGATCAATGTACATTGCAAGGATTTTAACAAACTTTGTTGCAGAGTCTTACTTGTTTCTGCTCTCAAACAAAAGCTGTTTTGTGCAGAGTGAATTTGAACAGTATTGACTTTTTCATTATTATTCAGCTGATGCACTTGCAGTGTTCTAATGAGGAAATTTTCAGTGTCAGCATCTCTTTAGAAGTAATTAACCCTTTGGTATTATCTCATGAAAAATTACATTTTTTTGCAGAGGATGCTTAAAATCTGACTTGTATCTTAGTGCATACTTCTGGGAAAATCAGTGAGTCAATTACATGTAGTACCCTCTAGTGTGTGCTACTAGAGTTGAGAGTAAGTAAGAGCATTTATGGCCAGGGTTAAACCTAAGTCACTGAATTGGGTCAGGGTTAATAGAGGCCAGGACTGGATGACTCATGGCAGCTCTCTGTTGCCTCCCCCTGGTATGTGGAAGGTCAGAGAACCCTATAGAACTAGAGGGTGGGGGTTAGGAAAGGTTGCCTTGAATATTTGTGGGAACTCAGGCAATCCCCAGGAATGGACTGACAGTGGACTGAGAAATTCACATATGGGCCATGCCAGCAAGAGAGTTGGGTGGAATATGGAGATGGAGTGCTGAGAAGAGGCTGTCAGTGGCCCTGGAGGAATCCGTGCTGGGGAGAGGTTTTACCTCAGGCTGGAGGCTGGGGATAGCTGACCTAGAATAATCCCACAACAGAAGGCAGTTGGAGGAGAACCTTCAGGAGAGGCAGTGGGTGGGACAAAGCAAAGGAAAACAGCGAGTAATCTCAGCCTGGTGCAGGGACAAAACAAAAGGAGAGACTGTAGGCTGTAACAGTGCTCTCTGAGGACAGAGGTGGGCTAAATTCTTCAACCTTGCCCTATTTTTTTTTTAGCTATATTTTTTCCCATGAAAGTGGAGTTGTCCAAAACAAGGAGAACATTTTCTGAAATGCTGTATTTCAAAAAGATCTGAACGTGGCATTATGTAAAAAAAATCACTGTTGGCCTGCTGTTCACCCATTTATCCATTTATACCCCTATGGTTTGGTAAGTTTTTTTTTTTTCTTGTTTTTTTACCACCTGGTGGTGTTGGGAGGTTACTACAAGCGTCTAGATACATTTTAAAGCAGAACTCCAGACAAATATTTTTCCTAAAAATTGCAGTATAAATAATTATTAAGTCTCATGAGGTATATGTCACTCATAGGTATTGTTGTACTTTTTTTATTATTTACAGGCAGGGAACAAATGAAACTGTGGCTTTATGTGTGAGAGACTAAGTTCTCAAAAGTCACAGTGCCAGATGCATAGCAAGAACAACACTATCCAGCCTGAGAATATAATTATAATAGAAAATATGGTAAATGTGGTCAAGACCAGATCACTATAAGTATATGGCACCAACATCCCTAAATGTATACAATAGGGAGAGGAAATAGATATGGGACTTTATAGGTGCAATCTGTACATATTCATGGAACAAGAACAATTAATAAAATAATACATTTTTATTTATACACATAAGTAAAAAAGAGAGGATAAAAGCATTGTATACAAAATATTGATGTCCAAAGCACAAAGAGCAATATTTTTAGTGTAACTTTACTGTTTCCACGCCTTTATTTCAACATGTTTCTCACCAGATGGCTTCCTCAGGAAATGGTGTGGTGTCATGATTACTGAATAAATAAAGAAACACATATTTTCTGTAAAAAGTTTTTGACATGTGTTCCTTTATTAATTCAGTAATCATGACACCACACCATTTCCTGAAGAAGCCATCTGGAGAAACATGTGGAAATAAAGGCGTGGAAACAGTAATGTTACACTAAAAATATTGCTCTTTGTGCATCAATATTTTGTATACAATGCTTTTATCCTCTCTTTTTTACTTATGTGTATGAATAAAAAAAATGTTTTTAAATAACTGTTTTTGTTCCATCAATATGTACAGATTGCACCTATAAAGTCCCATATCTCTTCCCTCTCCCTACTGTATAATAGAAAATAAGATACCCAAAGTGACATACACCCCATGAGACATAACATTTATTTACTCTGCATATTTTTTTTTTATTCCAATTTCTTTATTCAAGATTTTCTCAAATCCAACAATTTTTAAAAAGAAAGATGAGGGCAAGTTACATACATATAACAATAATCAGACATGTCTCCAAAATGTCCTTTCCCTCCTCTATTCAGGCCGCAAGGATGGTGGGGAGAGGGAAAAAAAAAAAAAAAGATCTCCTCCTTCCCTCCTCTCCCCCCCCACAGTCCAAGGGCGGCAAAACCTGATATCCAGGGGGAAAGACTGATGCCCCGAAAGGAAAACTGTCTGTTATGTCACTTAGCGCCCGCCTATCAACAATCATAATACCTAACCTATACATTCCTTCCACTCCTCGCATCCAGCCAAGCATACCACAAACTCACAGGGAGCTATTCCCTATTAAATCATTTCTTTCTCTATAATTTTTGTCGGGTATCTAGATTTCTATGTATTATTTTCCTTTGCATCCCACCAAGGTGTCCAGATTGAATCATATTTCCAGAGTGCCCTCTGTCTTATATATACCGTTCTTTCTTTAAGAATAACAGTGTTCATAATATTAACCCATTCCTCACTAGAAGGGGGAATCGCCGATTGCCATTTCCAAGCAATCAAATTCCTTGCTTGGAATAGACATTTTGAGATCGCCATTTGTCTATTTCCCAGTTTCCCCCCTCCCCCCACCAGTCCCAACAAACATCGTTTTGCCTCTCTCTCAATGGAGGTACCAAAAACCCAGTCAATGTATTCTATTACTCTCATCCAATAGTGAAACAATTTCGGACATCTCCAAAATATGCGTCTCCGCATCTAGGGCAGTTCGAATCTGCTCGGCAGCCAAACCGAAAAAGTTTTAAAGGAGTAAAGTAGGTTCTATAAAGCAAAAACAAATGTGACATCCTTTGGGAGGGAAACAAAGAAACTGTTGGGGACAATTCCAAAATTCTATTCCACTGGGGCACGGCGATATTCCCCACTTCTTTTTCCCCTTTTTCCTTATGTGGAAGGGGTTCTGCCTCACTCAGTTTTTTTCTTATTGATATGTGAGTATAGTTTTCATATTAGGCCATTCCCTGCTTCGTTGTTAACCAGATCTTTAAGTACAGGAATTGCACTCCACTCTATAGTCCTTTCCCTGAATTGCTCCTTCAGTGCATGCCTGATTCGTAAATAGTTAAAGAAAGATTTGTTTGAAAGGGCGTATTGATCTCCTAGGTCCTGAAAGGACCTCAAGGATCCATTTGTATACAGTTGGGAGACAAACTATGTTCCTCCTCTCCTTCAACCCTCTACCGTCTCGATCTTCTGCAGTTCTCCCAATTTATCGTTTTCCCATAGTGGTGTAAATTCAGTGAGGCCTTCATACTTCAAAATTGTTTTTGATGTGTCCCAGACTTTCACCATGAGGTTCAGGGTGGGAATTTTTGAGGGGAAGGAGCCAGCCTCCAGAGCCTCGGCTATCGAGTCATGTGGAGTGTTTAATAACAGCCTCTTTCTCCTTGGCCCTTGTTCTGCCAAATTACACCCTTCAACATTTTGAAGTTGCAATGCTAAAAAATAGCTAAATGGATGTGGGAGGGCTACTCCTCCCTCCTGCTGCTGGAGTTGAAGGGCGCTTAGCCGAATCCGAGCGGTTCCGCCCCTCCAAATCAGCTCCCTAAACAGGCTATCAATCTTCTGAAACCATTTTTTGTACAGCCATATCGGGGAGTTGTGCAGCGCATAAAGAAGTTGCAGCATCCAGATCATTTTAACTAAATTACATCGTCCCGCCACTGAGATTGGCAAATTTTTCCAACTTTTCGTTTTGGCTCTAAACTTAGTCAGTAATGGGACGATGTTGTCCAAAACATAACTTGAAGGATCTCTGGATATGGTTATACCCAAATACTTAAATTTGTTCACCACTGGAATCTGGGCGACCTCTTCTGGTAAGGGGCACACAGCAGGTCAACCAGCAGCAGGGAAGATTTTGCCCAATTTATTTTCAGCCCTGACATTGCCCCAAAATTATTAATAATCCTCATTGCTTCTCTGGGAGATTCTAGCATATCCCCCAGAAACAGCAGCAAATCGTCTGCATACAATGCAAGTTTGTCTTCCCGTTCGCCCACCCCAAACCCCCTCACCCATCCTGAGGCTCTAAGGGTGGCAGCCAAAGGCTCTATTGCAAGGGCGAAGAGGGGGGGGGGGGGGACAGGGGGCAGCCCTGTCTCGTCCCCCTCCCCAAGCTAAATCTATCCGAAAGTTCATTATTTACCCTGACTCTAGCCCCAGGGGCACCATATAGCATTCTAACCCACCCAATAAATCTTGGTCCAAGCTGGGCTGCTTTCATGACCCTCCAAAGGTATTGCCACTCCAAGCAATCAAAAGCCTCAGCGGCATCTAACGAAAGAACGGCTCTCTCATCATTCTGTTCCATTGGGGCTTGTAGATTCAAATAAAGACGTCTAATATTTATACTTGTAGTTCTTCCGGGCATAAAACCTGATTGGTCAGAATGAATAAGTTTCACAATAACTTTATTCAGCCGTGCTGCCAAGATTTTTGCAAAGATTTTTATATCTGTGTTTAAAAGCGCTATTTCCGGGGGGTGGGAAGTCACTCTTCCATCCCGGGTAGTAATCGAAGGCACCACTGAGGTGGGAGAGTTTGTCCGAACCAATTGCGCTAGCATACGTCCCACAGTTTCCCCCTCTCCGAAGGCCACCTGTCTCTGAAAGATATTTATTCCCTGATCTTTGGAGAGTCACTAATCGGTAATTGTTTTGTTTGTCTATCCAGGCCCTTAAGAATTCGTGCGACGGGTTGTTGATATCGTGTCTCTCTGCTATTGCTACCTTCTCGCCCACTGATCTTTCCCAATCATTTGTTTGTTTAATTTTTGAGATTTGTAAAATCAATAGGCCTCTCAGGAAGGCTTTCATGGCATCCCATGCTAGTCCCTCCGGAACTGACCCTCTGTTCAAGTCAATAAATTCTTGCAGGGGGGGTAGAACTTCGTCCGGATCTCCCAACAGTTCAATCCAGAAAGAGCTTATCCTCCACTCCCTCACTAGGGGGCCTTCTCCCATTTGTAATACTGCCATCACTGGGGAGTGGTCTGACAAACCTCTCGGATTGTAATTTATGTTTTTTATCAGAGGTACCATTTCCTCATTCTCCAGGATTAGGTCAATTCTGGAGAGTGTGGAATGTGTCTTAGAAAAGCATGAATATTAACGGGTCTCTGGATTCCGAGTTCTCCAAATATCTCTTAGTCCAGTTTACATCATAAACTCAGTTAGACGGGTATTCCCTGTTCACTTAGTTTGTGTAGAGGGGGGAAATCTATCCAACTCACTGTCTGTTACCATATTGAAATCCCCCACTACTACCACCGGCACCCCAGGCTTATCCAGCGTAAACTCAACAAGGCCACCAAGAATCGCGGTGTCAAAAGGAGGAGGAAGATAAACATTTGCCAGTATGCAGGGTCTATTTTCAATTCTGCAATGTAAAAAAACATATCTTCCATGTTTATCTATTTTGGACTGTATAGGGAAAAAGGCCACATCGTTCCTAATAAGGATACTAGTTCCTAAGAAGTGTGAAGAGAGTGAATTTGTGTCTTGTATTCTCAGCATCTCAGTTGATGAACTGAGGCCTTGGTGAGGTGCGTTTCCTGCAGGCATAGAATGGCTGCTTCATGTGTTTTTGCTATAAGAAGAATTGCCGCCTTTTTCCCTGGGTCACCCATTCCTCGAATGTTCCAAGAGCATAAAGTACATTTTTTAAAGTGCATATTTCTAACCACCATAACTTAATTCTCTATAAAACAAAAGAAAGTTATTTTCGTGAAATTCCACATATATATTAAATCCGTGGCATCATTTTTTTTACTTTCGTGCCTATGTGTGAATCCAAACACTCTTATATACCATTCACACCACTTGCAACTCTTACATACATTTTTACATCCCATTTTTACGCACCCACTGGGCCTTCTAGGGGGCACCCTCATGTGACCATTCCACACTGATTTCAATTGTTTTTAACAACTCTATTTTCATCATATACCGCTTTTGCATCCCTTCTCCTACCATTCTTCCCAACCCCTTCAACCCCCCCCCCCCCCCCCCCCAAGACAAAACCAATCACATAAACAAGAAACAAGACAAACCAGACATACAACGAAAAACACAAGTGAAAAATTCTTCACAGTGTCTCACCATTATAAATGGTGACATAAGCAACTCCCTCCTCACTACCTCCCCTCCCACTTATTTCTTCTTCCAAACCTGGTGCCAATTCATGTGAAAAAAAAGCCTATCCTTATCTTATACACTCAAAATTGTCCTATAGTGTCAATAAATTCTGAACATATATAATCGAGTGTCTTGGTATTCATAAGCTCCCAGGGAGAAGAAGAGGAAGAAAATTCCCTGTTCCCATATTTTATACTTTTTCTTTTTTCCCTCCCTCTTCCTTAAAGTTTCTTCTTATAGGATATCATGCACTCCTCCACTCTCGCTGGGCTGTCAAGAAACACAGTCTCTCCCATGGCATTTATTCGTAGCCTTGCTGGGTATAATAAGGCATATTTCACTTTTAGTTGTTGTAGCTTCCGCTTGACTTCCCCAAACCTGACCCTTTTTTTCTGCAATTCTGGGGAAAAATCAGGATACATAGAAACCCAGTTCCCATTATACATGATGTTGCCTATTTCTCTGGCCTTATTTAGGATGATCATTTTATCCTTGTAGAAAAGAAATTTCACCAAAAGGTATCTGGGGGGGGGCTCCCGGCTGGGGGGGGTCTGTGGGGGACCCTATGGGCTCTTTCCAAAGCAAAAAAAAGGCGAGAAGGGCTGATCGACAAACAGCTCCTTGAACCACTTTTCTAAAAAGAGAATAGGGTCCAGGCCTTCACTTCGTTCAGGCAGTCCTACTATCCGTATATTCTTCCTGTTCCTGTTCTCCATTTTGTCAAATTTTAACTGATAGTTGGCCATCTGCTCCTTTATGATATCCATCTCCCTTTTTATTGGGTTTACATCATCCTCCAATGTACTGACCCTTCCCTCTAAAGCTGTTGTTCTTTCCTGTACTTTCTGCATATCATGTCTCACAAGTGTCAATTCTTCATGCATTGTTTTAAGTTGTGTGGATATCTCATCTATGGAGAATTTACAGGAGTTAATTGCTTGTAATATGTCTTTTAGTGATGGTTCTAATTCCCCCGAATTTGCCGCAGTCGGAGGTGATGTTGTTTGACCCTGCACTTCCTCCAGCCCTTCTGTTGGTGTATTTCCTATGGAAGTGTTCATTCCTATTACCAGGGTTACATGACCCCGACCTTGACCTTGACCCTCGCTTATCCTGGCATGGTTGGCCCCTGACTGTAATTTTGACAGCATGCTGGTGTGAGCTGGTTGTTGGTTACTTTTTGGAGGGGTCTGCCCGTGTGTAAATTCTTTTAGTTTAGCAGCAGCTGCTTGACTCACTTTTGTGGTATGTTGTGATGGCATACTCATACCATAATATGTAAGTTGGGAAAGTATGTTGTTAGGGACTCTCTCTCATGATTCAAAAATGCAAAGATTCAGGGAGGCTGCCTGGTTCAACCCCTACTGTCCAAATATATATCATAAGATGTAAATGTTGGTGGAATTCTAGAAAATAAACACAATTCAGTAAAGAAGAAAGAATGGGTATCTCTCACCAAAGTCCAGCGTCCTCTATTTTAAGTTTCCGGTCTGGTGTTCTATCTGTGGCTGGTTTCATCAGCTCAGTTTCAGCAGGAGTACTGCCAGTAATGATCTCGACTTATCCAGGAGAAAGGGGGGGGGGGGGGTTCGGCGGGAGTCTCTAACACTGCCGCCGTCACCACCCCGCTGTGATCCCATCTCTTTCCTCTGAGTATCCGCTGCGTTCAACGTGCTCAGCTTGTCAAGTCTCCAATGGGAGGTGCACTCCGGTGCCGACACTCTCACCCGTATCCAGGCAACGCCGTCCACAGCCAGTCGTTGTCCACAAAGCAGGGACAAGCTAGAGCAAGCCGGAATCCGAGCGCCGCCGGGGACCCCTCCACACAGCCGTCCGTCCAGCATCAACTGGTCAGCAGCACTGGTCGATAGCGCCCAGAGACGTCCAGAGAGGATCTCCACGAGATGGATAAGGGATGTGGCTAAAATAAGGGTAAACGAGGGGGGAGAAGGAGAGGGAGGGAGATGACACTCTCACATCTCACATCCCACACCGCACTAGCGTCAGCATCCGCTTCCGGTCACGCCCCCCTACACTGTATATTTTTTAAAAAAATATTTAGGTATTATAAGCACAAAACTAAAATGTATATTTTACTTGTTTCTTTTTTCTGATGAACACTCCTCTTCAATCACCCTGTGGCATTTTTTCATATTACAGGTATAAAGCTAAAGATTTGGTTTGAATTTTTTTACTCTGATAAATAAAGCTTTTCTGGCAATCTGTTTAATATTCAAGTTAAAGATTTTTTTTTTCATTCTGTTAATCTTTTAATGACTACAAATATGTGGCTGATGACGTAGGTGTGCTCCTTTACCTGGCTGGTCTAAAGGGCTGGCCGTCCATCCATGCGTGTGGATTAGGCAGTCCCTGGTGTCTCGGCTAAATGACCCATAATCCAGGGCGCCCCGCTGCTGGTCCTCGGGGCGGCTTTTAGCAGAGCTAACAGCCTTGCCTGGGGTCCGTTGGGTCCATGTAAAGTAGGCAGCGGTGTTGGCAGAGACTCCCCTATGCACGTGCACCCACGCTGCGCCGATGTTTACGGACAGATGACGGAGGATGGGTGAGCTAAATTTGAAAAATGCTTTGTATCCAAATGAATGCTGCATTGCTGGGTATTGTTGTGCCTTGCTTCCTTCAGCCACTATGCATAGCCTGAGCTCCTCCACAGGGAGTACTCTGCATAACAGGTACACAAAGTAACACTTTGTCTGTTCACACATCACAATAACCTGTTGGTGGCTTCTCATGTTTGCTTTACTGTTGTGCCATTATGCCAACCCCCTCAAAAGACCAGCATTTCCAGAGAAGGTAGAGGAGTCACCTGTGGATGACTACTGGGCCAGCCATGGCCTGTTGAGGTATGGGATATCCTTTTATATTTCTATGTGCTCTCCAGTTTTTCATCAAAAAAAGGGGGGGGGGGGGGGGAATCATGTTTATGAGGTCTACAATTCCCTTGGTTTGTGTACATTAGTATAATTCTGTTGCAAATTCCTACGTTTTTGTTGCTGTTCTGAACAATTTTTTTCATTATGTCCTGATTCCTGGCAGGGAAAGCTTTAGCTCATTAACCACCTGGTGAATCAGGGCTGTAGATGGAGGCTTCAGTCTCCCTCTAGCAGTGGTTAACCTCTTAAGGTTTGTTACTAAGCAAACTATTCTACTGCATTTAAATTATTTTTATGGGCTGGTTTGTTAATTGGCACGCAAAACCCTGTGGAAAGGTTATCTATTGGTAATTACCAGTCTCAGAACAAAACAGCCCTCTTCAGGCGCTTCAATAAAGAAGACGTGGATGAATATGACTGTGTGAATCTTGCTTTGATTAAGCAACTAGAGATGAGGATGATGATACCTAACAGGTTGTCTTATTTATTAAACAAGTGGCCAATACACTCAAAGGAGTTATTCCCACTTACCCTGTGAAGGGGTTAAATTCTTTGGCAAGGAGCAGTCTCATACCTTTTCCAAGTGAACATCCCTCTTCAGACTCTAGAAGAGGAATACACGGATGAGCATGACTGTATGTATCCCACTGGCTCAAGCAGCCAGGGATAAGGATGACACCTAATAGGATGTCACATTCAATAAACACATTGTCAATACACACTAAAGGAGTGGTTTCTGCTCACTCTTTGAAAGGATTATCTGCTCTGGCAATGAGAAGCTGCCAAGCAATGCCAGGCGAAACAGCCCATTTTCTGAATGGACATGACTGCATAAATTCTGCTTTGTTCAAGCAACCAAGGATACAGATGACAACACCTAACAGGTTGTCACATTCATTAAGCCTGTGGTCAATACACTCTAAAGGAGTGTTTTCACTCACCCTGTGAAAGAGTTACCGAGCAGTCTCCAAGCCTTCCCAGGCAAACAATCTGTTTCAGATTCTTCCAAAGAGAAGACAGACGAACATGACTGAAAGAATGTAACCTTGTTCAAGCAACTTAGGATAAGGATGACGACAACACCTAACCAGTTGTCACATTCATTAAGCATGTGGTCAATACACTCTAAAGGAGTCTTTTCCACTCACTCTGCGAAGGGGTCATATATGGTGCCAATTAGTAGTCTCAGAACCTCCTAAGGCAAATTAACCCTTGTCACTTTCTTCTCAAGTAGAGGTGAATAAACATGTGATTCCTATTTTGTTCAGGTAGGCTGTGATTAACATGATGGTGACCAAGTTGTCACAATTAAGCATATGGTCAAGACACTCTAAAGGATTTGCTGAATTCATCTTCTGCAAGGGCCATCTATTCTGGCAATGTCCAGTCTTCTGTTCAGGGCCTTCTCAAGCCAATCAATCCTCTTCAGTCTCTTCTGAACAGGAAGATGAGGACGACCTTTGTCCAGATTGGTAAGGTTGGTGAAATGCCTTTGAGTAGCTTTGGAATATTTGAAGTACCTCCAGAGGACAGCTCAATAATGTCCTTATGTTGGATGGATCAAGTGCTTGTTCTACAAGATGCATAAACCAAGAAGTCAGTAAAGAGTTCCACGTCAGGATGCTTTCTGTCATTGTGGGATTGTGCCACCCATACATGCCGTATGGGCACTATGTGGCTCCTCTATGGATAGGCTTTGGCGATTGACACGTGGTCCATTAAGGCAAGCATTTTAGGCCATATTTGGAGCTCTTTCATCCTTCACGTCTCAGATTGAGCCATAGAAATCGCCTTGCTCCAGCAGCTCAGGTAGGTTTAGTTTAACTCTTGCTCCCGTTCAAGTCGGGTTTCTGGACCAGTGGCCTAAACGTATGGTTGAAGAAACAGGAACAGAATCCGCAAACAACCGGGGTGGAGGTGCTGACTGCAGAGTGGATCTCCAAGACAGCTGCTCCCTCTGATTCTCAGCTTCAAGCTGAGGCTGTGGTGGGGGAAGGTGACAGTTCTGGTGATGATCCCAGATTGGCCAAAGGGGCCTTGGTACTCTGTATGCAAGATCAAATCTTCTCCAAAGTCCCATTCATCCAGCATCCAACAGGCTCAGGCTGATGGCCTGGGTCTAGAGAGGCAGAGGCTAACGGATTTGAATGCTCTGTGAAGATTGTAAATACTCTTACGAAAACAAGAAAGGACTGCGCTAACCGTGCCTATAGTAGAATATGGCATAAATTCCCAGTATTATTGCTGATCAAGATTATACGCTGGACTCTTCAGAAGTCCGTTCTGAAATACCTGCAGGCATGGCTTGATTTAGGTCTATGCGTAAGTTTGCTATAGGCACACATTTCAGCTATCTCTGCCTTCACCGGCATACAGTGGGCATCCAACACCTAATTATACTGTTTTTCAAGATGCAATTTGGTTGAAACCTCAAATTGTTTCTGAAATGGGATCTCCCACTACTGTTGGACGTTATTGCATCAGATGCCTTCAATCACCCTGTGGTACCTCTCACTGAAAACTGCTTTACCTGTGGTAATAACATCAGCCAGAAGAGAGTCAGCATTGGTGGCCTTGGGGTTTAAAGGACCCATACTCGCATACTTCCCTGACAGGGCGGTACTCATGCCAATGCTCGAATTTTGTGCCTGAACTGACCTTCAAAGTATATATAACACAAGAGGTTGTTCTCCTACGTTTCTTTTAGGGAGTACTCAAGAAATTAGCCCATTGGATATGGGCCAAGCTTTAAAATGTTTAATCAAGGCGACTTCTGCCATCAGGAAGTCGGAGCATCCGTTTGTCATTCCAGGTGGAACACATAATGATTTTACGGCTTCCAGCAAGATTATTGCCTCTTGGTTGGTAAAGCTCATCTCCTTGGCTTACAAGTTGAAAGGGTTGGCCGTGCCAGGAGAATCACGGCACCCTTCACTAGAATGGTCTCAACCTTGAGAGTGGCAGCTGGCTGTCTGAAACTTTCTGCAAGGCAGCTACGTGGGCACCAACATATTCATATTCATGGCTTAAAGTGGTGTTCCGGCCGAAATTATACTTTTTAAATAAAAATACCCCTATAATATACAAGCTTAATGTATTCTAGTAAGTGTGGGCATCTGAAGCCAGACTGTATTTCTTCCTGGATCTCATCCTTGCAGATCTCGCACATGCTCAGTGCAGCACAAGCAGTGTAATAGGTTTCAGGTCAGGGTTCCATAGCAATGGCAGTTTCATAGGAAGTTGCCACCCTACATGCTAAGTGCAGTACAAACGGTAACAAGACACTGGTCACCGCCCACACCCATAACTGGCCTTCACAGTAAGGAGCACATGGAGGGCATATACATACAAGAAAAAGACAATTCCATAGCTCAACTCACCAACCAGTCTGCTGACCAACCAAATTTACCTGTCTAACCGTATGTTAAAAGCAGGGGTTTAGTTAGCACACATTTGCAAACGCATGTGAAAGCTGCAAGGCCTCGTCAAGGCACCCTGTATTACTTGCAGTCCTAACACTAAATTTATAAGTGTCTCCACAGTGGAAGCACATGCATTGAATGGATAGGTGTGAGACAGGTGAGCCAGGAGGCCGCCCTAGCCCCCTTAAAGGGACAGGACACACACTGGACACCCAGCAATAGCAGCAGAGGCGTCCAGTGTGTCCCCGACCCAAATATACAAACGGTAACAAGACACTGGTCACCGCCCACACCCATAACTGGCCTTCACAGTAAGGAGCACATGGAGGGCATATACATACAAGAAAAAGACAATTCCATAGCTCAACTCACCAACCAGTCTGCTGACCAACCAAATTTACCTGTCTAACCGTATGTTAAAAGCAGGGGTTTAGTTAGCACACATTTGCAAACGCATGTGAAAGCTGCAAGGCCTCGTCAAGGCACCCTGTATTACTTGCAGTCCTAACACTAAATTTATAAGTGTCTCCACAGTGGAAGCACATGCATTGAATGGATAGGTGTGAGACAGGTGAGCCAGGAGGCCGCCCTAGCCCCCTTAAAGGGACAGGACACACACTGGACACCCAGCAATAGCAGCAGAGGCGTCCAGTGTGTCCCCGACCTGGCTCACCTGTCTCACACCTATCCATTCAATGCATGTGCTTCCACTGTGGAGACACTTATAAATTTAGTGTTAGGACTGCAAGTAATACAGGGTGCCTTGACGAGGCCTTGCAGCTTTCACATGCGTTTGCAAATGTGTGCTAACTAAACCCCTGCTTTTAACATACGGTTAGACAGGTAAATTTGGTTGGTCAGCAGACTGGTTGGTGAGTTGAGCTATGGAATTGTCTTTTTCTTGTATGTATATGCCCTCCATGTGCTCCTTACTGTGAAGGCCAGTTATGGGTGTGGGCGGTGACCAGTGTCTTGTTACCGTTTGTATATTTGGGTCGGGGACACACTGGACGCCTCTGCTGCTATTGCTGGGTGTCCAGTGTGTGTCCTGTCCCTTTAAGGGGGCTAGGGCGGCCTCCTGGCTCACCTGTCTCACACCTATCCATTCAATGCATGTGCTTCCACTGTGGAGACACTTATAAATTTAGTGTTAGGACTGCAAGTAATACAGGGTGCCTTGACGAGGCCTTGCAGCTTTCACATGCGTTTGCAAATGTGTGCTAACTAAACCCCTGCTTTTAACATACGGTTAGACAGGTAAATTTGGTTGGTCAGCAGACTGGTTGGTGAGTTGAGCTATGGAATTGTCTTTTTCTTGTATGTATATGCCCTCCATGTGCTCCTTACTGTGAAGGCCAGTTATGGGTGTGGGCGGTGACCAGTGTCTTGTTACCGTTTGTATATTTGGGTCGGGGACACACTGGACGCCTCTGCTGCTATTGCTGGGTGTCCAGTGTGTGTCCTGTCCCTTTAAGGGGGCTAGAGCGGCCTCCTGGCTCACCTGTCTCACACCTATCCATTCAATGCATGTGCTTCCACTGTGGAGACACTTATAAATTTAGTGTTAGGACTGCAAGTAATACAGGGTGCCTTGACGAGGCCTTGCAGCTTTCACATGCGTTTGCAAATGTGTGCTAACTAAACCCCTGCTTTTAACATACGGTTAGACAGGTAAATTTGGTTGGTCAGCAGACTGGTTGGTGAGTTGAGCTATGGAATTGTCTTTTTCTTGTATGTATATGCCCTCCATGTGCTCCTTACTGTGAAGGCCAGTTATGGGTGTGGGCGGTGACCAGTGTCTTGTTACCGTTTGTATATTTGGGTCGGGGACACACTGGACGCCTCTGCTGCTATTGCTGGGTGTCCAGTGTGTGTCCTGTCCCTTTAAGGGGGCTAGGGCGGCCTCCTGGCTCACCTGTCTCACACCTATCCATTCAATGCATGTGCTTCCACTGTGGAGACACTTATAAATTTAGTGTTAGGACTGCAAGTAATACAGGGTGCCTTGACGAGGCCTTGCAGCTTTCACATGCGTTTGCAAATGTGTGCTAACTAAACCCCTGCTTTTAACATACGGTTAGACAGGTAAATTTGGTTGGTCAGCAGACTGGTTGGTGAGTTGAGCTATGGAATTGTCTTTTTCTTGTATGTATATGCCCTCCATGTGCTCCTTACTGTGAAGGCCAGTTATGGGTGTGGGCGGTGACCAGTGTCTTGTTACCGTTTGTATATTTGGGTCGGGGACACACTGGACGCCTCTGCTGCTATTGCTGGGTGTCCAGTGTGTGTCCTGTCCCTTTAAGGGGGCTAGGGCGGCCTCCTGGCTCACCTGTCTCACACCTATCCATTCAATGCATGTGCTTCCACTGTGGAGACACTTATAAATTTAGTGTTAGGACTGCAAGTAATACAGGGTGCCTTGACGAGGCCTTGCAGCTTTCACATGCGTTTGCAAATGTGTGCTAACTAAACCCCTGCTTTTAACATACGGTTAGACAGGTAAATTTGGTTGGTCAGCAGACTGGTTGGTGAGTTGAGCTATGGAATTGTCTTTTTCTTGTATGTATATGCCCTCCATGTGCTCCTTACTGTGAAGGCCAGTTATGGGTGTGGGCGGTGACCAGTGTCTTGTTACCGTTTGTATATTTGGGTCGGGGACACACTGGACGCCTCTGCTGCTATTGCTGGGTGTCCAGTGTGTGTCCTGTCCCTTTAAGGGGGCTAGGGCGGCCTCCTGGCTCACCTGTCTCACACCTATCCATTCAATGCATGTGCTTCCACTGTGGAGACACTTATAAATTTAGTGTTAGGACTGCAAGTAATACAGGGTGCCTTGACGAGGCCTTGCAGCTTTCACATGCGTTTGCAAATGTGTGCTAACTAAACCCCTGCTTTTAACATACGGTTAGACAGGTAAATTTGGTTGGTCAGCAGACTGGTTGGTGAGTTGAGCTATGGAATTGTCTTTTTCTTGTAAGTGCAGTACAAGCAGTGTAAATAGGTTTCAGGTCAGGTTTCCATAGCAATGGCAGTTTCAGAGGAAGTTGCCGCCCCTTCCCAGAAGGCATTGCAAACAGGAAATGATGCGATGGGCCGCGGCCAGGGAGGAGGAAGTGAAAAATGAACACAGCAGATATACAGTAGGTGCTGAGAAAAAAAATTTAAAAATATCCAATTTGTTTACAGTGCACAGTTTAGTGAGGGATGCTTTAGAGTTGTAAAAGTGGGTGGAACTCCACTTTAATGACAGTTGAGTTTGGCAAAGGCATCCTGGCTTCTCTTTTTTAGTCAGAATTGAGGAGTGTGTCGCATTACCCCCCCCCCCCCCCCCGTTTTGGCTAGTTAGTTCCCAGCTGTGCTGACGAGTCGTCAGGAAAACGGAAAATGTAATTCAAATACTTACCGTAATTTTCCTATTTTCCTTTCCTGACGAGCTCCATGGCAGCACAGATCCAACTCAGCTTGGTAGGACTAATTACAGAATGCTGAGGCTGTAGGTGGGCTCAAATTTATATGTGTTAAGTCCTGGAGGCATGGTAGGCGGAGCCTATACCCAGCTGTGCTGCCATGAAGCTCGTCAGGAAAGGAAAATTACGGTAAGTAATTGAATTTAATTTTCCGTTATCATTGCCCCTGAGATTTGTTCTTTATTTTGGTCTCAGTTACTAGTAATAATATTTCAGATGATAATTTAATGGTCTATATTCTACCCAAACTTTTCTTACTCTTTTGGGTGTACTTAATGTTGATAAATCTTCTGTACATTGTGTGATTGAAAACACACTTGCCATATAGAGTAAAAACTTGGATTGTGAGCATAATCCATTCCAGAAGTATGCTTGTAATCCAAAGCACTTGTATATCAAAGTGAATCTCCCCATAAGAAATAATAGAAACTCAAATGATTCGTTCCACAACCATTTATTCATAAGTCCTTCAGTTTATAGTCCATAAAAAAGATTATAGAAACGCGATTGGTTGTGTAACCATAAAATGTCCATCCACAAATGGAAGCCTCCACAAGGGGATTAGAAGCATAATCCAGCAGGAGCTACAGAGTATAAAAGAGAAGAGAGGTGCCTCTAAGTGTAGCAATATGGTTACATTTAATGAAGGAACAACATTTAGCAACTCACATGGTTGATGATTAAAAGAGGCACATCTAAAAATGCAGGGATCTGGGGTAAAGCGGTTCACATAGACCGGCTCTCACTGCTGTCAGTCTGCAATTGTGACTGGGACTACTACCCTGCAGTAGAGCGATCTAAAAACGAGGCTTGAAGCACTCATGGAGCGGAGCGTGGAAGGGACGACATCTATGGCAGTGCGGAGGATGGTCTGTGGACAGCTTTACCCCGGATGCCTGCATACTTAGATGTGCCTGTTTTAATCACCAACCATGTGAGTTTCTAAATGGTGTACCTTCATTAAATGTAACCATATTGCTACACTTAGAGGCGCCTCTGTTCTCTTTTATACTTAGTTGTGACATTACGCTACTCGTATATCAAGTCACAGTTTTGTAAAAAAATGTGCTCGTCTTGCAAAACGCTCTCAAACCAAGTTACTCTCAAACCAAGGTTTTACTGTATTATATTTAATTATTATACTTTAATAAAAAATTTGGAAAATAAAAATTAAATGAATTTGATTTTGCTTCGCTTTCCAATAAGTAATCTTTTCCTCCCATCTTCTAATATTATTTAAGCAATACAGTACAAGTTTGAAATTTAAAAATATATATTTTTTTAATTTCTTGGGCACTAAGTTTATGACACTGAAGATTACTTTTACCTGTTAGTTATTATGTTAATGCTTTGCAATTGCTACCACCCTGTGGAATGTTGTGGGTACTACAAGCATAAACCAAAATTTAGTGTTACTTTTCTGTTATCTCTCTTTAAAAAAAAAAGAAAAAAAGGACAAAGCATAAACTTCTTGATAATGTCTTTAAAATGTAACTCAATAATTTTTTTACATTTTGTTTAAAATTTTAGTTAGAGTGAAGATGGATTAGAACACCTGTCAGTTTTTATTGCTGTCTGTGACCATTAGGGAGATTCACCCTCTCTATTTGTCATGGTGACCATTATCATTGAGAGTGGAAGAAACCCCCATACTATGGGTTGTTCCAGAACAGATAGAGGGGATCTTTCAATTGGGGCAGTTTGGTGATCCTGGCAACCAGGGATTCCTCACACTTTGTTAGACTATGGGACAGGAGTAAAAGGGAAATCTCCCCTATGGGACACAGATTGCAAAAAAAAAAAAAAAAAAAAAAAAAAAAACTGACAGGGTTTATGACATTCCCTTATTTTATCCAAAATGGAAAAAAAATGCCTTTAGTTCTGCTTTAGTTCTCCCTCCTGATTCTATACACTCTAGAAAAGTTACTGAGCATAGCTGGTGAGAGTGAACAGCAAGATGCTGTGCAAAGCTGACAACAAGAACTAGAACTGGTGAAAAAAAACACCAAGTCATATTCTCTGTTTAACTGCTTGTTGACCCCCCTAATACATACAGTATGTGTGGCAGCAGCGCAGATGGGCCTTCAACAACCACACACCACATGCTGAGAATGTGGTCCCTGCATGCTCCCAGCACATGACCAGATTTCATGTCATGACAGAGCTCTTGTGAATGGAAAGTCTGTCCCACCTCCTGGTTTTAAAACCTACTTAAGGAGGATCTTAACCCTAGAAAGAGAAAATTAAAATTCTACATCTAGAAATACTGTAGCTGCAGACTTTTAATAAAAGGAAACTTACTTGTCCAGGGATCCAGTGCTGTCCTCCCCTGGGTTTATAGTGGGAAGCTGGCTGTGACTCCTTGTGGCATCACAGTCGGCTTTCCGCTGCACATGCACAAGCTACTCTGTGCTTTGATAATGGTCCTGCAGCCTTCTGGGACCTGCAACATCCCAGAAGGCTGTGGGCAAAGGAAGGGGGGCAAAATTTCTGCTTAAAGTGCCTAGGCGATCTGAGCAAAAGTGGGAGTGGGTATCTATCAAAACTAGGTACCCACTCGCCCCAAAAAATGATAAAGTGCCAAATGTGGTAGGGGGGAGGAGCAGAAGGGGAAAAATTTCACTATAAAAGGGTTTCCTGTAGGAGGAGAAGGGGTTAAAATACAATATACTTTATTATGCTAAATTGTTTTTAAAAATTTATAACAAAATGATCACATCCCACCATGTCAATTAAAACTGACATTATCATAATTCCTATTAACCCCTGATCGAGTTATATGGGAAAGGTACTATGGCAAAAGGGATCAGCAAAAGTGCTATACACTGCCCCCTAAAAACCTCCAATAGCAACACACATCATACAGAAAAAATCATCCTTGGAATATATTTAACTTTGAACACAGTAAGAGAGAATAAACATACTCCTTCAATAACATGAAAGGAAATATGCTCCAGACTCTAAATATGCTGCATAACAATCTCTCTATCAAACCAACCAACTGGGGCTGGGCTTTGAAGAACAGATGCTCACTGAAAATAGGATCAAAAGGAGTACATACTGTATAGTGTAGTATTTTAAAGAATATACTGTATAGGACCAATACAAATAAAGCATGGTCGTGTCAAAAGTTAAAATGTGAAAAAAAAACACCCTGTGCACCACCACTAATCCAATGCACTCCTCAGATCAAATGAACAGTTAATAGGCACAGTAGAAATTTACCAGATCACAACGATTCACCCCTTTAAGGAAATGGTCCTCCCATAATGACACTGACCAGGCTATTATCCTGTAGCAACACCCAGGTGTAGAGGGTCGTACCAGACAGCTGGATACCTCCCGGTAACATCTTGGTACATATAGGTAACACAGATTGACACCCACGAGTGAGTTTCAAAGTATGTTAAATTTTATTATGGACAAGTACCATTTTATACAATATTAAAGTAGGATGGTTTACAAATATATTCAAAGCTTGATTACAGAGGAACAAAACTACATTTCTAATAATAAGTGTCTATCTCCATGTAATGTACAATTTCATCATATTTTCTGTGAGAGAGGCATATACCAAAATGTCATACAATGTTTCCAAAACAATATGGCCGTTACAGCCTTTCTAATTTTATTAAGTAAAACATATCTAACAAGAAAACACATTCTAAGTCAAACTCAGATAATAAAAATGTTGCGATGGCCCCGCGGGGTTGCTATGTGTTACAGCATCCACAGATTTCACCCTGCTGCCAGACCTCCATTAGACACACTTCTCAGTCAATGAACAGTCTCTTGCTTGTTTTTGTTGTTTTTATTAGGGGATTGAGCTTGGTTGGGAAAACGGGACATGGGATGCCCACAGGATAAATTGTACTTTGTAGAATAAAAGTAACTGCGTCACACTTCTCAGCAGAACAAGATGGCTGACCCTAAACTTGACAGACTTTTACCTTTAGAACACTTCTTCCAGCACACTTCCTCCAGCACACTACTTCACTGTCCAACTTTAGTGCTCCCGTCACACCATCAGCACATGACTATGTCTCACTCTGAATAAGTCCCAGTGTCTTTACTTGATAGCCCTTTGTAGGCCAGGGCCTGAATTACCCCTTTGTGGTAGCAACCAATTCACTTGGAAAGAATAAAAGTAGATGGACTACTGTTCCCAGCAAGTCTGACTTGCAAATCCTGCCCGCCCTCCTGGCTGCAGCGACTTGACACAAACTCCCATAGTCTCTCCCTCTGGCTCTACATCCAGCTCCCCTGGCATGTCTCTTCCAGAACTTTCCACTCACCGACACCTGTCCTGGATCCTTCCTGAATGACTTTACTCCAGACGTGCTGACCAACTGTCCTTCTAGCTCCTGTTTCAGGACACCTCTCAATGACCCTGTAAGGAGAGGCTCTCTTCCAGCTCCAGAGCTCCCTGCCTGACGTACACCCCCCCCCCCAAAAAAAAATAGGGTTCCCACAGACACAACAGTCTAACGCTCCATCATCCAGACGACAGCTCCTCCCCAAGAGCCTGCCCAAGAGCTGTGCGCGCGCAAGAGCTGAGGCATATGTCAGTCACCTACTGTTACACTAAACCACTCCCCTGTCCCCAGATCAAAACAAACAGGCCTAGCTCACAGCATAGGCCTGCGCTGGCAGCTTACACAAAACCTACACTAGCAACTACCTAAGGTAGAGGGTGCTACACTCACCCCCCATCAAAATACAGCTCGTCCCCAGCTGTGAAAAATAAATTGAAAAATGGGTCCTGGGCTATAATACAAATAAATGAATAAATAGTAATTATATCATTTTTGTCAAGTATATACACTATACACTGTACCTTTACAACCCTAACTACAGGTCCCTGCAAAACAAGGAATTGGTCGCACACTGGAACTCCAAATTATCTCGATGTCATCTTTATCGTCATAAGGGTCAGACAGATACAGGCAATGGTAGATGTTTCACAAGCGATAGCTTGCTTGTTCACAACCAATGTAACACTAAACAGGCAGGTCTTTTAAGGGAGTCCGCCCAAATCGGGATACACCCAAAAACACACCTGGCTCTAATAGTGCCACATACAAACAACATTTCAACCAACTTTTTAAAAACATTGCAACATTTAAAACGCATACAAAGGTCTTAACTAATGCACACAAAAACAGTAACAGTCATAATAAAATTATATATATGTAAGCTTGCGATCATTTACCCAAAATTAAATCACAAGCAAATCATGAAAAAGGAGAAAAGTAAAAAAAAGGACAATAAAGCCTAGAAAAAAGACACAACAGTGTGCAAATCCAGGCTTTTAATTGCCCAAAAAGGGTTAACCCAAAACACACCTATTCATTGAATACATGAATGCAAAATATCTATGAACACATTGTGACGAGCACCTGCTCGCTCGATTCCACTCTCCCGACACTCCTCTGCAGCTATAGAATCAGATTGCAGATCGCAACATCTGATGGTTCGTTCATCCGATGCTCCGGGACTAGAACTACAGCTATGTGCCGTTCTAATCCAGTTGTGTAGCTCAGAACAAACACCAGGCAGGCTGTATGTAAGTTCAAACAGGAATCTTTTATTGAAAGGAATACAGGCTCTTATATACAGTAAAAGAGGAGGTGTATACCTCCTGCTCATATTACTCTGAACATACACCTGTGACCAGAAACCTAATTAACATGAGCTAATTAACTAATCCCTTTAGACAGCCTAGATGACTCAGTCATGACCTTTAGACCAGACTGGCTGTCTTGTAGCTCAGAAAACACAATCAACATTATCACAAATCAACACAATAGCAGAGTTAATTAACACAAACAATGGGGATCTAATGACTCTTAGATCCCATACTAGACTTATTTACAATACGCATTCTAGCAGGCAACAGACAGACAGGTGGCTGGAATTGACATCAGCATCTCCTAACAGTATTTGTCCCAGCATTATGAATCAGCCAGTATTTCTAATATGGCAAATCCAGGGTCCCCAGAGTCTGTGTGTCCTGGGGGACCAGGACCCGAATCCACAGTAATACCACCTCAAGGGTCCCCAGGCATACAGCTCACAAAGAGCACCGTTCCCCCAAATGCCAGGGCCCATGATCGATCGGCAAGAGGCTAGCATTCAGTCCCCTCCAAAAGTCTCTCTCCCGGCTAGGTCTGTCACACACATGATAAACATTCATAGGTGTGTATATAAATAGATGTATAAAGAAAAATCATATTGGGTATTAAAAGTTCAGAACCAAAACTTTGTTCAGCTAAACTAAACCTCAATGTAATTGGACCATTGATGTGAAAAATGCATAGAGCTGACTAATGATAAAAAAGGTCCTTGCAGCTCACAGCTCACAGCTCTCAGCATAGGCCTACTTAAATGTACCTGCACTGGCAGCTTACACAAAACCTCCACTAGCACCTACCTACCTAAGGTAGCGGGTGCTACAGGAATAGAATAGAAATAACATGGAAATTTACAGAACAGACAGTAGAAATATCATTAACCCTTCACAAGGTAGATGGCAAGACTGTGTGGAACAAATGCTCACCAAAATGGAGACAAATTAAGATATATACTGTAGTATTTATTGAAAGTTTTAGCCAACAAGTAAGGATTAAAATGACAGTATCATGGACTTACAAATATGGCCGCTGCATACAGACCATTCGGCGGCGATGACGTCAGCACTCTTTCTCCACCCAGAGCGTTTCGCGCTCTATCGCATCATCAAGGGTCAAAGGGTTTTGAATAACAAGTGTCTCATGTATTTACAGGACCTAATAAAGATGATTGGAGCCATTAAGGTTGGCCATTTCTTTCGAGGATCAGCAGACATTTTCCATAGGATTCGTCCATATATAGAGATGAATCCAGTTCCGTCTGCCATTTTATTGAAGACCGACAGCCATTTTCCATGAGATCTGTTATTATACATAAAGCCATTTTGTTGAAGCAGCGGTGCCCATTTTCTTATGGATACATTTAAAGTAATATGGGCAGATATACTGTATATACAGCATCTCACAAAAGTGAGTACACCCCTCACATTTTTGTAAATATTTTATTATATCTTTTCATGTGACAATACTGAAGAAAGGACATTTTGCTACAATGTAAAGTAGTGTGTGTACAGCTTGAACAACAGTGTAAATTTGCTGTTCCTTTAAAATAACTCAACACACAGCCATTAATGTTTAAACCGCTGGCAACAAAAGTGAGTACACCCCTAAGTGAAAATGTCCAAATTGGGCCCAATTAGCCATTTTCCCTCCCCGGTGTCATGTGACTCGCTAGTGTTACAAGGTCTCAGGTGTGAATGGGGAGCAGGTGTAATACATTTGGTGTTATTGCTCTCACTCTTATACTGGTCACTGGAAGTTCAACATGGCACCTCATGGCAAAGAACTCTCTGAGGATCTGAAAAAAAGAATTGTTGCTCTGCATAAAGATGGCCTAGGCTATAAGAAGATTGCCAAGACACTGAAACTGAGCTGCAGCACTGTGGCCAAGACCATACAGCGGTTTAACAGGACAGGTTCCACTCAGAACAGGCCTTGCCATGGTCGACCAAAGAAGTTGAGTGCACATGCTCCGTGTCATATCCAGATGTTGTCTTTGGGAAATAGACGTATGAGTGCTGCCAGCATTGCTGCATAGGTTGAAGGGGTGGGGGGTCAGCCTGTCAGTGCTCAGACCATACGCCGCACACTGCATCAAATTCGTCTGTCGTTCCAAAATTCTGTTGTCCCAGAAGGAAGTCTCTTTGAGGGATTATGCACAAGAAAGTCTGCAAGCAGTTTGGTGAAGACAAGCAGACTAAGGTCATGGATTACTAGATCCATGTCCTGTGGTATGGTGAGACCAAGATAAACTTATTTGGTTTAGATGGTGTCAAGCGTGTGTGGCGGCAACCAGGTGAGGAGTACAAAGACAAGTGTGTCTTGCCTACAGCCAAGCATGATGGTGGGAGTGTCATGGTCTGGGGCTGCATGAGTGCTGCTGGCACTGGGGAGCTACAGTTCATTGAGGGGACCATGAATGCCAACATGTACTGTGACATACTGAAGCAGAGCGTGGTCCCCTCCCTTTGGAAACTGGGCCCTAAGGCAGTATTCCAACATGCTAACGACCCCAAACACACCTCAAAGGAGACCACTGCCTTGCTAAATAAGTTGAGGGTAAAGATGATGAACTGACCAAGCATGTCTCCAGACCTAAACCCTATTGAGCATCTGTGGGGCATCCTCAAACGGAAGGTGGAGGAGCGCAAGGTCTCTAACATTCACCAGCTCTGTGATTTTGTCATGGATGAGTAGAAGAGTACTCCACTGGCAATCTGTGAAGCTCTGGTGCACTCCATGCCCAAGAGGGTTAAGACAGTGCTGGAAAATAATGGTGGCCACACAAAATATTGACACTTTGGGCCCAATTTGGACATTTCACTTAGGGGTGTACTCACTATTGTTGAGTTGTGTAATTTCTTCAGTGTTGTCACATGAATATATATAATAAAATATTTACAAAAATGAGAGGGGTGTACTCACTTTTGTTAGATACTGTATATATCGGCCAATTTATTGAAGTACAGTCGGCCATTTTTAATGGATCTACTTAATATAAGTAGTGTAAAGGCCATCATTAAAGAGAAACTGCTTTCTGCTCACATAAATTTGTAATAAAAACATCTCTGCCATTCTGAAGCTTCCCTCCAACCACTTTGCATATTATTTGGCTGCAACCAATTTAACTGTGGGCAGCTGAAGCTTGATTTACACAGACACACAGAGGCACACCTCCAGCTCTGCAGCCTTGCAGCTCTCATTGGCCCTCTTATGACACATCCCCCCTCCCTTCCTGGCAAACTCTCACAAGAGTGAGAGAGAGAGCTGTGCATGATATCATAAGCCTAGGCTTTTTACCAGACAAGAAACAGGAAGTTTTTTCTCCAAAATATATTTCCCAGAACCTATAAATGGATCCTTATTTCAACTGCTGTTGGTTCAGTTATTTTGAGTTTCTTTTCTTTTTCGGGCAAGTCAAATGAGTCTTTATTCAATAACACTTTCACAGCCAAAAAGCCAAGTTTAACCATTTATGGCATCCCTATTTTATTAGCCTTCATAATCTTGTTTTTTTTAGCGTTTACAGTTATAATTTCTCTCGTTAAACAAATGAACAATTTGAAAAACAATGCTGACAGCGCAAGATCCCCATGTGTGGAGGCCCATGTTAAAGCAATACAAACAATAATGTTACGTAGTTACATAGTAGGTGAGGTTGAAAAAAAGACACAAGTCCATCCTATGTGTGTGATAATATGTCAGTATTACGTTATATATCCCTGTATGTTGTGGTTGTTCAGGTGGTTATCTAATAGTTTCTTGAAACTATCGATGCCCTCCGCTGAGACCATAGCCTGTGGAAGGGAATTCCACATTCCTGCCGCTCTTAAAGTAAAGAACCCTCTACGTAGTTTAAGGTTAAACCTCTTTTCTTCTAATTTTAATGTGTGGCCACGAGTCTTGTTAAACTCCCTTCTGCAAAAAAAGTTTTATCCCTATTATGGGGTCACTGGAATGGTATTTGTATATTGAAATCATATCCCCTCTCAAGCATCTCTTCTCCAGAGAGAAAAAGTTCAGTGCTCGCAACCTTTCCTCATAACTAAGATCCTCCAGACCCTTTATTAGCTTTGTTGCACTTCTTTGTACTCGCTCCATTTCCAATACATCCTTCCTGAGGTCTGGTTCCCAGAACTGGACAGCATACTCTAGGTGCGGCCAGGCCAGAGTCTTGTAGAGCGGGATAATTATCGTTTTATCTCTGGAATGAATCCCCTTTTTAATACATGCCAATATTCTGTTTGCTTTGTTAGCAGCAGCTTGGCATTGCATGCCATTGCTGAGCCTATCATCTACTAGGACCCCCAGGTCCTTTTCCATCCTAGATTCCCCCAGATGTTCTCCCCCTAGTGTATAGATTGCATTCATATTTTTGCCACCCAAATGCATTATTTTAAATTTTTCTACATTGAACCTCATTTGCCATGTAGTTGCCCACCCCATTAATTTGTTCAGATCTTTTTGCAAGGTTTCCACATCCTGCAGAGAAGTTATTGCCCTGCTTAGCTTAGTATCGGCCGCAAATACAGAGATTGAACTGTTTACCCCATCCTCCAGGTCATTTGTGAGCAAATTAAACAGGATTGGTCCCAGCACAGAACCCTGGGGGACCCCACTACCCAACCCTTAACCATTCTGAGTACTCCCCATTTATCACCACCCTCTGAACTTGCCCTTGTAGCCAGTTTTCAATCCATGTACTCACCCTATGGTCCATGCCAACGGACCTTATTTTGTACAGTAAACTTTTATGGGGAACTGTTTCAAATGCTTTTGCAAAATCCAGATACACCACGTCTACGGGCCTTCCTTTATCTAGATGGCAACTCATCTCCTCATAGAATTTAATAGGTTTGGCAAGAATGATTCTTCATGAATCCATGCTTATTACTGCTATTGATACCGTTCTCATTACTAAAATCTTGTATATAATCCCTTATCATCCCCTCCAAGAGTTTACATACTATTGATCTTAGGCTAACTGGTCTGTAATTCCCAGGGATGTAATTTGGGACCTTTTTTCAGTAAAAATTAGGAACAATGGTCTGGGAACTTGACTGAGTTCCTTAAGTACCCTCGGTGCAAGCCATCTGGTGATTTATTAATGTTAAGTTTCCCAAGTCTAATTTTAATTCTGTCCTCTGTTAACCATGGAGGTGCTTCCTGTGATGTGTCATGAGGATAAACACTGCAGTTTTGGTTACTGAAGCCCCCCTATCCCCTCATGAAGACTGAGGAGAAGAATAAATTCAATACCTTCGCCATCTCCCCATCCTTTGTAACCAGATGTCCTTCCTCATTCTTTATGGAGCCAACATGGTCTGTCCTCCCTTTTTTACTGTTTACATACTTAAAGAATTTCTTGGGATTTTTTTTGATCTCCTCCGCTATGTGTCTTTCATGTTCTATCTTAGCCGTCCTTATTGCACCCTTACATTTCTTGTTACATTCTTTAAAAAGTCTGAATGCTGATGATCCCTAAACCTTGTATTTTTTGAAAGCCTTCTCCTTTGCTTTTATATGCATTTTTACATTGGAGTTAAGCCATCCAGGACTTTTGTTCGCTCTTTTAAAATTATTACCCAATGGGATGCATTGGCTAATGCCCTTATTTAATATGCTCTTAAAGCAAACCCATCTCTCCTCCGTGTTCTTAGTTCCTAAGATTTTATTCCAATTTATGCCTTCTAGCAAGGTTTGTAGTTTAGGGAAGTTGGCTCTTTTGAAATTCAGTGTCTTTGTATTTCCCTTATGTTTCCTATTTGTGTGATTTATACTGAAGCCAATTGACCTGTGATCGCTGTTACCTAAATTGCCCCGTATTTCCACATCCGTGATCAGGTCTGTATTGTTGGTAATCAGTAGATCCTGTAACACTTTATTTCTAGTTGGTGTGTCTACCATCTGACCCATAAAATTGTCCTGCAAGACATTTAGGAACTGGCGAGCCTTAGATGAATGTGCGGTTCTCTCTGCCCAGTCTATTGCCCCGTACACACGGTCGGACTTTGTTCGGACATTCCGACAACAAAATCCTAGGATTTTTTCTGACGGATGTTGGCTCAAACTTGTCTTGCATACACACGGTCACACAAAGTTGTCGGAAAATCCGATCGTTCTGAACGCGGTGACGTAAAACACGTACGTTGCGACTATTAACGGGGCAGTGGCCAATAGCTTTCATCTCTTTATTTATTCTGAGCATGCGTGGCACTTTGTCCGTCGGATTTGTGTACACACGATCGGAATTTCCGACAACGGATTTTGTTGTCGGAAAATTTTATAGCCTGCTCTCCAACTTTGTGTGCCGGAAAATCCGATGGAAAATGTGTGATGGAGCCTACACACGGTCGGAATTTCCGACAACAAGGTCCTATCACACATTTTCCGTCGGAAAATCCGACCGTGTGTACGGGGCATTAGTCTGGATAATTAAAATCCCCCATTATGATAAAACTTCCCATCCTTGCTGCTAATCCAAATTGTGATAGGAGATCTGTTTCCCCTTCCTCCCTCAAGTTAGGGGCCTATAGCATACTCCCAGTATTATTTTTCCCTTAGCTTCATCCCTTTGGAGCTCTACTCTGTCATCTCTCACATTCACATGTACATTATTCTTGATATATAGGCATACCCCTGCCCCTTTTTTACCCTCTCTGTCCTTGCGATAAAAGGTATACCCTTGAATGTTTGCCAGACAATCAAGAGAGCTGTTGAACCAGGTCTCTGAAATTCCCACAAAATCCAAATCCTCTTCGTACAACATTATCACTAGTTCACCCATCTTGTCCGCCAGGCTTCTGGCATTGGTGAACATGCCACGTAGTTTAGACCGGTAGCATATTATCCTCTTATTGGGTGTTCCAAGATTGCAACTAGGACTTGCTACTATATGTACCTTGGGTTTATGTGCTTTGGTCAACCTACCACTAATGTCCCCAATACCCTCTGGAATATGTTCAGCACTGACTATCTCTACCTCTGGACCCTCCCCCCCATCACCTAGTTTAAAAACCCCTCTAACTTTTTGGCCATCTTCATTCCCAGCTGATCTGCATCCTCCTCATTTAGGTGCAGTCCATCCCTTCTATAGTACTGGTTATCGACTGAGAAGTCGGCCCAGTTCTCCAGGAACCCAAACCCCTCCTTACTACACCAGCTCTTCAGCCACTTGTTTACTTCCCTAATCTCTCTCTGCCTTTCTGGTGTGGCTCGATTTACCGGTAGTATTCCTGAGAATACTACCTTGGAGGTCCTTTTCCTCAATTTAGCTCCCTAGTCCCTAAAATCGTTCTTTAGGACACTCCATCTGCCTCTGACTTTGTCATTGGTGCCAACGTGCACTATGACAGCTGGGTCTTCCCCAGCCCCTCCCAGTAATCTGTCCACCAGATCCATGATGTGCCGAACCCGAGCACCCGGTAGACAACATACTGTTCGGCGCTTCAGGTCTTTGTTACAGATTGGCTTCTCTGTCCTTCTAAGAATTGAGTCCCCTACCACCAGAACCTGTCTTTCCTTTCCCTTCGCTTTCCCCCCACTCTCACTGGAGGAGTTCTTCCCCCGGCAGCTAGGAGAGTCCCTCAGCTCCAGCAGTACTGGTCCCTGACTGGTTTCACCAATGTCACTCAATGGAGTGTAATTATTGGGATGCTCCAGCCCTGGATCGGCCTCCCTGGCACTTCCCCCTCTACCTTTCCTGACTGTCACCCATCTACTCTTTCCTAGTGCCTGCACCTCTTTGTCTCCACCGCCTCTGTGCTGGCACCTGCTGTGTACGTTCCTGGCTCTCCTTTAGTATGGAGGGACTTCTCAGTGCTGACAGTAGCTTCTCCAGATTCAGAACCTGGGCTTCCAGGGAAACAATGCGCTTACATTTTGCACAGCAGTATTCACCCACAATCAGATGATCAAGGAACGTATACATGCCGCAAGATGTAAAACGAGTCTCCTCTCCACACCTGCCAGGCATCGTACCTATTAAATTTAATGAGGATCGGGGAGATTATACCTTGTCCAAATTACCTAACAACTAGCTTCCTGACACTAATACTCAAGACAATACATAGGTTCTCAACAAGACAATACACGTGCACTTGCAGAACCACGTGCACTCGCAGACCTATGTGCACTTACAATACACAAGTACTAACGATCCACACACACACTACTCAAACAAAACACTCAGGTACTCACACTACACAGGTACTATGACCCTTGTTATAACCTCCTGTTTTCAACTCTGGTTTTTAACTCACCACTTAGTCCAGTTCCACTAACTCTGGTTTTTAACTCACCACTTAGTCCAGTTCCACTTGGACAGAGTTCCAGCAAGCTCAAAGATGAGCAGGCTCACAATGAGTTCTACACAAGGTTATATTGTCCTCAAGCACCTGTGACCAATTAACCACTCCCCTTAATTAGTAGGCTGAAGGAAGCAAAGAAAAAAAAGCTGTTTAAAAAGTGTCAGAAATAGGTGTTAAGAAGCTACAAGGAAAAGCCCCAAAAATAACCTAAATATGCAACCCAGCAATCACCAGCAGTCAAAAAGCAAGACTTGTTCACTCTACACTCAAGGTCCCCACTGTTTAGCTTCCAACCAGCAGTCTGGCAATTTCAGATGTGCTCTACACAAGGTTATATAGGCCTCAAGCACCTGTGACCAATTAACCACTTCCCTTAATTAGTAGGCTGAAGGAAGCAAAGAAAAAAAAGCTGTTTAAAAAGTGTCAGAAAATGGTGTTAAAAAGCTACAAGGAAAAGCCCCATAAACAATCTTGTTCACTCTCCACTCAAGGTCCTCACTGTTTAGCTTCCAACCTGATCATTAATTTTGTTTATTTTGGAGCTAGCCTTTCCTATTTAATTGTTGAATTTAAATAAACGTATCTATATTTTGCATGCACAAGTTCAGCCATCTGTTTTGTGTTCACCCCAATAATCCTTGTGAAAGGGAACAGTAAGCTTGAAAAGGCATTTTACAAACTGTTTAATGTGAAGCCAACCCAAATGTGATGTTTCAGCTTTGGGTCATTACAGGAGGATTGAACCATGTTCATAGTTGCCAACTGTCCCGGGATTTAGACTCCATTCCCGATTTTGTTGTCTCCCGGTAAATGTCTAGAGAAATCCGGTTCTTCACAGATTTTTGCCGCCGCGTGCCGCTAGAGGTCCGCGGCCAGCAGAGACATTGTCTCCACCGGCCGCCATTTTTCAGAAGATCAGGAAGATGGCTGGGGAGGGCTAGACGGAGCTCCTGTGTCGCCGCACACCCTCCGCTCCGCCTCGCCTACCCCCCGCCCCGCTGCCAGTCTGTTATAGAAAGGGGCGGAGTTCTAGCCATGCGGCTGGCGGAGGGAGACAGTACACTACTACTACACTACTAGGACACCTGAGTTGGGGGGACGCACCGCTGGGGGAATCTGATGTGAGGGGGGCTGCACTGGGGACACCTGATGTGAGGGGGGCTGCACTGGGGACACCTGATGTGAGGGGGGCTCCACTGGGGACACCTGATGTGAGGGGGGCTCCACTGGGGACACCTGATGTGAGGGGGGCTCCACTGGGGACACCTAATGTGAGGGGGCTGCACTGGGGACACCTGATGTGAGGGGGGCTGCACTGGGGACACCTAATGTGAGGGGGGCTGCACTGGGGACACCTGATGTGAGGGGGGCTGCACTGTGGACACCTGATGTGAGGGGGGGCTGCACTGGGGACACCTGATGTGAGGGGGGGCTCCACTGGGGACACTTAATGTGAGGGGGCTGCACTGGGGACACCTGATGTGAGGGGGGGCTCCACTGGGGACACCTGATATGAGGGGGGCTGCACTGGGGACAGCTGATGTGAGAGGTGGCTCCACTGGGGACACCTGATGTGAGGGGGGGCTCCACTGAGGACACCTGAAGTGAGGGGGGCTCCACTGGGGACACCTGATGTGAGGGGGGCTCCACCGGGGACACCTGATGTGAGTGGGGGCTGCACTGGGGACACCTGATGTGAGGGGGGCTGCACTGGGGACACCTGATGTGAGGGGGGCTGCACTGGGGACACCTGATGTGAGGGGGGCTGCACTGGGGACACCTGATGTGAGGGGGGCTGCACTGGGGACACCTGATGTGAGGGGGGCTGCACTGGGGACACCTGATGTGAGGGGGGCTCTGCTGGGGACACCTGATGTGAGGGGCGCTCCACTGGGGACACCTGATGTGAGGGGGGCTCCACTGGGGACACCTGATGTGAGGGGGGCTGCGCTGGGGACACTTGATGTGAGAGGGGGCTCCGCTGGGGACTCCTGGTGTGAGGGGGGCTCGGCTGGGGACTCCTGGTGTGAGGGGGGCTCAGCTGGGGACTCCTGGTGTGAGGGGGACTCGGCTGGGGACTCCTGGTGTGAGGGGGGCTCGGCTGGGGACTCCTGGTGTGAGGGGGGACTCGGCTGGGGACTCCTGGTGTGAGGGGGGCTCGGCTGGGGACTCCTGGTGTGAGGGGAGCTCGGCTGGGGACTCCTGGTGTGAGGGGGGCTCCGCAGGGGACATCTGATGTAAGGGGGGGCTCCACTGGGGACATCTGATGTAAGGGGGGCTCCACTGGGGACATCTGATGTAAGGGGGGCTCCGCTGGGGGCACCTGATGCAAGGACGGACTCTGCTGGGAGCACCTGATGCAAGGACGGACTCTGCTGGGACATCTGACGCAAGGACGGACTCTGCTGGGGGCACCTGATGCAAGGACGGATGGCTGGTGGCAGGCGACGTGGCAGGTGACACACTCAGGGATCCCACTGATTCTGCATTATGGTGAGTTGAATGATTTCATTTTATATTACAATGTAATAATAGAAATAATGCACTTCAATCATCCTGACACCATAACAACCATGGTGCTGGGATGATTGAAGTGCTAACACCAGGTGTTTGGAGTATCTTTATCTGCTGATTGTTAAACTTTCTAGAATACACATATTTCCATTGTTGTGTAGGATCTGGGGCTGCTGTCTCTCCATCTCTCTCCCCCCCTTTCCCTCTCCATCCCTCATTCATCTCAGACTCTAACCACACCCCCTTTGAGCCACACCCATTTAAGACACGTCCATTATTTCATGTAAACCACGCCCATTGTTCGCTTCGCGCGCCGCATTTTTGCTTTGGCCCTTTGTCACACCCACAAATGCATGCCCTGCCCCTAATTAAAACAAGACTCCATGCTCCGTTGAAGACGTCACGTATGACGAAACATGTAGGGCGTGGCTACGCAGTGCTTGCCATCACGTATCCTATGTTATTTTGCACGGGCGTTCAGCCTTTATTTTATGCCAGCTTTTTAACGCTTTCATTCTCGAATTTTGTACATGACCACTGGTCAATTGAGGCAATAAACTCCTTACAATATACTACACTATTGGAGTTTCTTTTTTCCCTTTTTTTCTTACCATCCACGGATCCTGTGGGGAGTGAGTCTCCCTCCTGACGCTGAAGCAGTGAAAACGTCTCTCAGTGGGTGGCGCCTAGGAGCAGGACCAGAACATTGGTATCTATCTGTCCCCGCAGAGGGCTATATCTGCAGGCTTGTATGACCTCGCTATGTAGGAGGTCCAACACGTTCGGTAAGAGTACATCTATAACTACTTTCTCGGAACTATTGGTGGCTTGGAAGTGTCCCTTCACCTTTCATCTTTTCATCTTGATGTGATGCACCAAAGGAACGGCTTATCTTTCTTGCAATTTTCTTTTTGTGATTCTGATTTCCATGAACTGAGGAATGCGCTTTTCATGCGATCTGGATTTCAATTGGAAACCTATATTCTGTTTGTATTTTTGATTGAACTTTTTTCACACTTTTTTATATATTTTCTTTCACGGAGATATGCTATACATGCAATAATTGTATAATCACGCTGCACTATTGTTTGTCATAATATATACACTGTGGCTTATAGTATTGCTCTGAGAAGTTTTACTTGTAAACTAAACTTTAAACCTAATACATATCTGCAAGCGCACAATGTTTGATATATATAAAACAAGACTCCGCCTACAGCCAAAAGTGTGTCCCTAAAATTTTTTTTTCAATGTTGGCAACTATGCATGTTCAAACTTCTTACAATTTTTGGCCAGTGCACTATGCTTGAAGCTTCTCCCTTCCACTGTATTCATTACAAGGCAGGTTTTGGAATTTAGAGGCAGAAGCTCTCAATACTAACTAACCATAGTCTTCATTAGATATGGGTCACGCAGCAATTTATTAAACTGCTGACAACTACCCAAAACCTAAAGCCAGACTCACAGCAAATATAAAAAACAGAAGTTAAAGCAGTCTTGTATTATTATTATATCATGAAATGTATTTTTTAATGCAATTAGTTTTTTCAGCCTCTGGCAACCTACGCAAAGTAAATTAAAAGGGGAATTATACTCACCTCCACTCCAGCAATGAGATGTTTATGAGCATGCTGGCTAGCTCCGGACATCTTTGGTTAGTCTTCTGTTAGGTTCTGATCTTTGGCCATTTTGATTGGCCGGGCTTGGATAATGTTATGGTAAAATATGAAAATGCAAATAAACAGATACGAATGCTTCAGTGCAGTAGTGACAACATGTCCATTTTGCATTCAAACCTCTGTATGTTCACAAATGGAGCCCCAAATAGCAGTTAAAACCCAGCCTTTCTTTCCCACTCTTATGCCGCATACACACGATCGCACAATCCGACAACAAAATCCATGGATTTTTTCCGACGGATGTTGGCTCAAACTTGTCTTGCATACACACATTCACACAAAGTTGGTTGGAAATTGCGAACGTCAAGAACGTGGTCAACACGTACGACGGCAATAGAAAAGGAAAGTTCAATATCAAGTGCACCACCCTTTGGGCTCCTTCTGCTAATCTCGTGTTTATCTTGTGTTAGAAGTTTGGTGAGAAACGATTCGCACTTTTCAGCCTTGTGCTTTTCCGATCATTACTGCTCTTCAGTTTATGCTTGTGGGTTCGTATCTGTTTCTCAGTGCATGTAGTCAGTTTGCATTTGTTTGTCAGTGCGTATTATTATTATTATTATTATAATACGTATTTGATTTTCAGTGCATTCTTGTCTGCTCGTTTCTGATTTTCAGCTCGCTCTTCTCAGGCCTTTCTGCTTTTCAGTGCGTTCTGTTAGTTCGTTCTGACCAGCCGACCGTTTTAAAGCCATGTTGCAGTTACCTACTCGTCGTAGAGTTTGTGCTGTGTGGGAGCTTGGTGTTGGGGTTCTTGCTTTGACCCAAGCCCAGTCCATGAACAGGGCGGGGAGGAGTTCATGGACGAAGAATTGGTTGCTCCAGCGTGACCAATTCTCTCATATGCCTTTGTTGCGGGAGATCCAGGAGAATAACCCTGATGATTTCAGGAATTATCTCTGGATGACGGACCCCGTTTTTCACCGTTTGTTGGCTTTGCTATCCCCTTATATTAGCAAGCAGGACACATGCATGCGGCAAGCCATCACTCTCGAGCAGAGGCTAGTCGCCACATTGCGGTACTTGGCGACGGGGAGAAGTCTGCAGGACATCAAGTTCTCGACAGGCATCTCCCCCAGGCTCTGAGGATCATTATTCCAGAGACTTGTTCTGCCATCATTCAGGTCCTGCAGAAGGACTATATTAATTTAAGATTTCTCCTTTAACATCACATTCTATGTATTTAATGTTTGCTAATGTATTGTATTTCTTTCATCATTCCCTAATTACCATGATTGGAATATGCTGTGAATGTCCCCTTTGTTCTAATGCATGCTTGAAGCTTTTAAACTTCCTTTTTGTCCTTCATGCATATTTGCCTTCACTAACCTCCCCAGCATGCTATCCTGAGCCCATACACACCTAGCCTAGTCACTTAGCAATGTATTTTGTCAGCTCCATAGTAGTGTTTTACCCTAAACACCCCCTAAAATGTTTACAAAGTTTATTTGTGTCCTTAAATTCAGGCAGAGTGCCAGAGGCTTTTTTTTGGGTTCCCAAAATCATTTGGAACCCTCCCTCACCCCAACCGCTAAGTCAACTGTTACCAATCCTCTCTCTGCTGACTTTGCCAAACCCATACACACTATACCTACCGCTTTTGTGGTCCTATTTCTGGATGAATTCACCAAAGCATGTAGTGAAAGGGCCTGCCAGAATACTTTCAAATGGTACTGTTTAAAGTTTTGTTCTCCTATTATCTTGTTAGGTAATTGCAGAATGTAAAAAAGTGCTTAAATTTGTACAGTGTGTATTTTTATTTTTGTATTATGACACTTCTTACGTGTCCAGTGGGCTGTCAATAGTGTAAGTCCTTCAAATAAATGTTAATACTGATTTTGGCCAAGAATGTTTGTATATAATCTGCTTGCAATGTTTATGTGCAAAATGACTAATTTTTTATTTCTTGTTTGACTCCACAGTTTCCTTCAACGCCACAGGAATGGCAGACTGTGGCATCCCAACTGCGGAGGGACAAAAGATGGGAAGCACATCCACATAGTCCCACCCCCCCAACTCGGGGTCATACTATTATTATTACAAGGGGTTTAATAGTATAGTGATGTTGGCGGTGGTGTCGGCGACATATGAGTTCCTGTATGTGGACATGGGGAAGAATGGCCGGATGTCGGATAGTGGAGTCATCGCCCAGACCGAATCTTACAGACGGCTCCAGAATGGGGGCTTGGGATTGCCACCTGCTGAAGAGAACGTGGAAGGACTCCCGTTCGTCTTTGTCGCTGATGAAGCATTTGGTCTGGGTGAACACCTGATGCGGCCGTTCCCGATGAGGACCCTCACCCCGGAGCAGAGGGTTTTTAAATACCAGCTGGCCAGAGCCAGAAGAGTGGTGGAAAATGCCTTTGGAATAATGGCCAGCCGGTTCCACCTATTCCTGACTGCAATAAACATGGCAGAATATAAAATCAATCATATCGTTATGGCATGCTGCATATTGCATATTGCATAACTTTTTAACCACTTCAGCCCCGGAAGGTTTTACCCCCTTCCTGACCAGAGCACTTTTTACAATTTGGCACTGCGTTACTTTAACTGCTAATTGCGCGGTCATGCAATGCTGTACCCAAACGAAATTTGCGTCCTTTTTTTCCCACAAATGGAGCTTTCTTTTGATGGTATTTGATCATCTCTTTTTTTTATTTTTTGCACTATAAATGGAAAAAGACCGAAAATTTTGAAAAAAAATGATATTTTCTACTTTTTGTTATTAAAAAAATCCAATAAACTCAATTTTAGTCATACATTTAGGCCAAAATGTATTCAGCCACATGTCTTTGGTAAAAAAAATGTCAATAAGCGCGTATTTATTAGTTTGCGCAAAAGTTATAGCGTCTACAAACTAGGGTACATTTTCTGGAATTTACCCAGCGTTTAGTTTATGACTGCCTCATTTCTTGAGGTGCTAAAATGGCAGGGCAGTACAACCCCCCCCCCCAATGACCCCATTTTGAAAAGTAGACACCCCAAGGAAATTGCTGAGAGGCATGTTGAGCCCATTGAATATTTATTTTTTTTGTCCCAAGTGATTGAATAATGACAAAAAAAAAAAAATGACAAAAAGTTGTCACTAAATTATATATTGCTCACACAGGCCGTAGGCATATGTGGAATTGCACCCCAAAATACATTCTGCTGATTCTCCTGAGTACGGGGATACCACATGTGTGGGACTTTTTGGGAGCATAGCCGCATACGGGGCCCCGAAAACCAAGCACCGCCTTCAGGATTTCTAAGGGCGTAAATTTTTTATTTCACTCCTCACTACCTATCACAGTTTTGAAGGTCATAAAATGCCCAGATGGCACAAACCCCCCCAAATTACCCCATTTTGGAAAGTAGACACCCTAAGCTATTGGGATCCACTCCTCCCACCAGGGTGTACTAGGCCGTTGGTGCTTGCCAGTTCACCAGAAGGAATAGCGGCGCTAGTACTGCTCTGCTCCATATGAGGGACCTGCAGTTCTTGCACCTCAACAACAGCAGAAGAGATTGGGGTCACCTGACCTTGGCAGGGACCACAACTTCGTTGTCAGAGCTATCTGTCATGGAGCCACTGTCGTCTACAGGATCGTATTCTGAGCCTGAATCTGACAGATGAGTGACTTCCTCTTCACTATCTGTCATGCTCAGAAATGTGTAGGCCTCTTCACTACTGTACCTTCAATTTGCCATTTTGGGCTCTAAATTTAATGGTACAGTAGTGAGACTCACAGGTAAAAAAGCTCCTGACTTAGCGACTGTATCAAAATGCTACCAAAAAAAACTGTTAGCGATCGCAGGGATCAGGCCTGACTCTGCGAATGCTGCAGTTATGTGTGTTTAGTGTTTTGTAAGTGACAGTGATTGATCGATACTGCACTTGGGTGGGCTGGGCTGGGCTGGGCCGGGAGGAGAGGCAAAACGCAGGTGCTAGCAGGTATCTGGGCTGATCCCGCTAACACTGCGTTTTTGGGAACCCTAAACTGCTGGGGACACTAGTACAGATCTGATCAGATATTGATCAGTTCATATACTATACCACTAAGGGAGGTGTATGCTGCGTGCGTGGGTGTTAGCGGTACTGGCACTAACCTGACGCTGCCTGGGGCGACGCAGACCCTATCTGACCCTAAAATCTAACTTATATCACCTGCCGGGAGATCAGGGGGTTAAACCTTTATTAAGTAATAAACGGCGGGTGCCCTGACACTATAAAAAAGAAAGCGTCACCCGTAACAGTTATGCGGTGATCACTGGTGAAAGGGTTAACTAGGGGGCAATCAGGGGGTTAAAACCTTTATTAGGTAGTATATAGGGGTACCTGACGCTATAAAAAGCTGACGGCGAACCTAAATACAGCGATCAGAAAAATGATCGCTTAGTGACACTGGCAACGGGGGGTGATCAAGGGGTTAAACCTTTATTGGGGAAGTTAGGGGGGTACCCTAGACCTAAAGGGGCCTACCACTAACTGCCCTACCACTTATAACTGTCACAAATGACACCAATGCAATAATCAGTAAAAAAAAAACTGCTATTGGTGTCACTGTGACAGGGGGTGCCGGGGGGTGATCGGGGGTTGATTGGGGGGTGCTTGGGGGGTTAAAAGTGTGCCTGAGTGTTCTACTGTAAGTGTAGTGTTGTGCAGACTTACTTGATGTCTTCTCTCCTCGGCGCTGGAACGAAAAGACCGACACAAGGAGAGATGACATCACTTCCTCTGCCGCTGTTTACATTACAGCAGCAGAGAAAGATTTTCATTTGCCGGGAGCGATCGCAAAGGGGTGGCCATGAATCAATGGCCTCCGCCTCAGCATGGATTGCTCCTGGAACTAAGCTGACCGCCTCGGGCAGATATCAGATACGTGATTTTGCCTGCCCGTGCCATTCTGCCGCAATATATCTCCGTTAGGCGGTCGGCAAGTGGTTAAGAAAAAATGCATCGAACTACGTGGCCTCAGTTGGGACTTATTACCTGATACAACAACCCTGACGGCTCTTGAAGCTGGCCGTCCTGGCTTGCCCCACCAAAGTGCCCGTGAAGTTCGTGAAAAGTATCTAGAGTACTTTGCGGGTGGGGGGGCCATTGATATGCCACAAAATGTTTAACAAACATGTGAACAATAAATTTTTTATTTAAACGGAAAAAATATTTACTTTGATTTACTGCTTGTGTTTCTTTTAGCTGGCTCCTAGGTTATCCAATGGGCTTTTCTTTTTTCGCTTTTTGTTCAATATTGCAAACATCATTTTTTGGATACATGAGGTGTCAATCTCTTTTTCAGCGAACTATTATGTTGTGGGTCTGCTACACACACACACCTTGTTTTTGTTGTTAATGTATGTAATGCATTACTGATAAAAATATTCATCATTTTCAGCACCATGACTGAAATTTGTGGAGTCACGAAAATGGCCCGATTGTGGCAAATTATAAAGCACTGTGGGAGTTATTTACTAAAGGAAATTCCACTTTGCACTCCAAGTGCACTGCAAAAGTGCACTTGAAACTGCACTGAAAGTGCACTTGTAGTGCAAAGTGGATTTGCCTTTAGTAAATAACCCCCATTGTCACTGTAAACACCAACTTACTACAAAAACTGCTTTTGAGCATTGAAAATAGAAGCCACACATTGTTGAGTAGAAAACATTTTACTCAAAGCACATTCACATGTGCGTTAGAAAAGGGTTTCTGAACAAACCAACATCTTTGTTGTATAACATTTTTTTTTGTCACATTAGAAATAGCCTTTTTTAGTTAAACAAGCATGTTTCAAAACATAGCATACACAACTCAGGAACTTACAAAGTTCAAGTTTGATAAAGTGAAGGCAATTTCAGACATTAGTATGTCCAATCTGTGTTGATATTGCCTTCATCAGATGGGGTAATGTCACCCCTGTAAAGCCAAATTTTGAAGATGCACACAAATTGTGATTCAAACTGGGGATTTCCCTCCTGATCCCATGCCTAATGTCAACATGTGCTAGCTCCCATCATGGGGGATCAATGGACGTGTTTTGGGGGGTGCAACCCCTTCCTCTCACCTACTTGAGTTGCGAGGAAGGGGTTGCACCCACAAAACGTGTACATTGATATCCCGTGATGGCAGATAGCACATGTTGACACACTGTGTGCATCTTCAGAATTTGGCTTTTAACCACTTGCCACCCGCCAGCTGTCATATGACAGCCGGGCAGTGTGGCTCTCATTCTGGGTGGGCATCATATGACGTCCTCGCCTTCCCGGCCCACCAGGGGGCGCGCGTGCCACCGACTGCACTCGCGTGTCACTGGGGACCTGATGCAAGTGCCCGGCGGTCGCTATGTCCGCTGGGCACCCGCGATTGCCCGGTAACCGAGCAGGACCATAGATCTGTGTGTGTAAACACACAGATCCACGTCCTGTCAGGGGAGAGGAGACCGATGGTGTGTTCTCAGTACAGAGGAACACCGATTGGTCTCCTCCCCTTGTGAGGAGACCCCTCCCTCTACAGTTAGAATTACTCCCCAGGAAACATAATTAACCCCTTGATCACCCCCTAGTGTTAACCCCTTCCCTGCCAGTCACATTTATACAGTAATCAGTGCATTTTTATAGCACGTATTGCTGTATGCATGTGAATGGTCCCAAAAATGTGTCAAAAGTGTTTGATATGTCCGCCGCAATATCGCAGTCATGATAAAAATCGCAGATTGCGGCCATTACTAGTAAAAAAATAAATAAATAAAAATGCTATAAATCGATCCCCTATTTTGTAGACGCTATAACTTTTGCGCACACCAATCAATATACGCTTATTGTGATTTTTTTTACCAAAAATATGTAGAAGAATACATATCGGCCAAAATGATGGAAACAATTTGTTTAAAAAAAAATGGATATCTATTATAGCAAAAAGTAAAATAAAACCCGTTAGACTTACCGGTAACGGTATTTCCAGGAACCTTCCAGGACAGCTACTTGATTGGCTCCGTCCTTTACAGGAATCACAATTTAAAAGGATCTCCCTTTCCTCTGACCCTCAGTTGTTTAGAAGGTAAAGTAACCTCCACCAAAGGTGCACTCGGCAGAGGAAAAAAACAGAAATCATAAAAAACACACCACCACCAGGTGAACATGGTTGACCAATGAAAAAATAGAATAGGGTGGGAATATAGATGCTGTCCTGGAAGGTTCCTGGAAATACCGTTACCGGTAAGTCTAATGGGGGTTTTCCCCCCTCACCTTCCAGGACAGCTACTTGAGAGGATAAGCAAGATTCTATACCTTAGGGAGGGACGACAGCCTAAAGCACTTTTCTACCAAAGGAAAGGTCCTGGCTGGAAAGCATCTGAAGTCTATGAAAAATGCATGAGAGGAGTACCAGACGGCAGCTTTAGAGATTTCTTCCCATGAAGCCCCCGCTCTTTCTGCCCATGATGTGGCCATGGATCTCGTTGAATGGACCCTAATTCTAGAAGGAGGGGTGCGACCTGATGCTTTGTATGCCTCACAGATAGCTCCCCTAATCCACCTAGCAATAGAACTTTTAGACGCTTTGGACCCTTTCTTGGGGCCACTGAACAAAACCAACAGTTGAGAGGAACTCCTAAAATCACTGGTCTTTTCTAGATAAAGCAGAAGACATCTCTTTACGTCTAAAAGACCAAACCTTTCCTCTTCCACATTTTTGGGAGAGGTGCAGAAACTAGGAAGGACCATCTCCCGGGACCTATGAAAGTTGGAACAAACTTTGGGTAAATAGAAAGGATCAGGTCTAATCACTACCCTGTCCTCTAGAATCCTCAGGAAAGGGTCTTTACAGGAAAGAGACTCGAGAGCAGAAATCCTTCTCCCTGACGTAATAGCCAAAAGGAAGGATAACTTCAAATAAATAATTTTCAGGAAAGTCTCATGCAAAGGCTCAAAAGGAGCCCTTGTTAGTGCATTTAATACCAAGGACAGATGCCAGGGAGGAACATGTTTGATGACCCTGGGAACCTGTCTAGACCTGGCTGAAAGGAACCTTCTGACTAAGGGATCTTCCGCTAGTCTTCTCTCTGTAAACAAAGATAGGGCAGCAATCTGAACCCTAAGGGGGCTGACAGAGAGCCCCTTTTCCACTCCCCCTGCAAAAAATCCAATATACAGGAAGTGGAAAAAGAATCTAAACCAGTTTTCCTTTGCCAGGAAATAAAAGTTTTCCAAACTTTCCCATAGATTCTTCTGGTGACCAACTTACGGCTGTCCAGGATAGTTTGAATAACCCTCTCTGAACACCCCTTTAACTGTAGGATGCGCTGCTCAGCCTTCAGGCCGTCAAATGGAAGGTCTGAGGGTTTGGATGAAACACCGGTCCCTGATGGCACAGATCCTTCCGAACTGGTAGGGGCCAGGGAGGATACACAGATAGGGCCTTCAGAGAGGAGAACCAACTCCTCCTGGGCCACCAAGGGGCAATCAGAACAACTTCTGCCCAGTCTTGAATAATTTTCTGAGCCACTAGGGGTAAGAGGGGAAAGGGAGGGAAGGCATAAGCCAGAGTGAAGTCCCATGAGAAGGACAGAGCATCCGTCCCCAAGGATTCTTTCTCTCTCTCCAGAAAGAATGCCGGCAGTTTTCTGTTGAGACTGGAGGCAAAAAGATCCACTGTGGGGAGACCCCATCTTAGCAACACCTCCTGGAACGTGCCTTGATGTAGTTCCCAACCTCTGGAACTGAGGCTCACCCTGCTCAAAAAGTCCGCCAGCACATTTTCTGACCCCTTGATGTGGACTGCCCTTACTGAAGTGACATAGATCTCTGCCCAGGACAGAATCTGCTGTGTTAATGACAGAAGCGACTTTGAGCGAGTGCCCCCTTGCTTGTTCAGGTACGCCACTGTTGTGGCATTGTCTGAAAAAATTAATAAGTCTTTTGAATAGAATTTCTCTTCCAGAGATATAAGTGCTTTCCTCACAGCTAGAAGTTCTCTGAAATTTGAGGAGCGACCTGCTTCCTCAGGCAACCAGGCTCCCTGTGCCTGCCACTCCTGTGAGTGAGCACCCCAACCCCACAGACTGGTGTCTGTGGTAATTTTTACCGGGTAATGTTGTGTCCAATCCTTCCCTCCCTGCAGATGTTCTCGCTGCTCCCACCAGGCGAGATCGAGAAAATTCCCTTCTGGTAGTTTTACCTGCTGATCCAGAGACTCCTTCCTGCGATCCCAATGGAGTAAAAGAAAAAAGCCTGAAGAGGTCTTTAGTGCAATTGGGCCCAAGGCACCCCTGGAATGGCCGCAGTTATTAAACCCAACAACTGCATGATCCGCCGAAGGGAGGTCTGAAGGAGCAACTTGAAGGCCTGCACGGAGAGAAGAATTTTCAAAATCTTCTCCTCGGGAAGAAAAATCAACAGAGTCTATTAGATAACCTAGGAAAAGTCTGCTCTCTGAGGGTACCAGGCAAGACTTCTGCTGGTTGACCTTCCACCCAAATTTTTGAAAGGCCTGCAAAACCAACTGCAGGTCTTGAACAAGGGACTCTCTGTCCCGAGCAAAAGTCAAAAAATCGTCTAGATATGGGACGATTGATACTTTGAATCCGAAAAAAAGCCATGACTTCGTCCATGATTTTTGTAAAAATTTTTGGTGATGCTGAGAGACCAAAAGGATGGGCATTGAACTGCCAGTGAGATGGCTCGTTTCCCACGAGAACTGCAAACCTAAGGAACCTTCGGTGACTCTGGCAGATTGGTACATGAATATAAGCGTCCTGAAGGTCCAGGGTCACCATGAAGACCTTTGGCAACAACAGATTCCTTACCGAATAAATGTTCTCCATTCGAAAACGTCTGTAAACTATGTATTTGTATTTAGGACGCTTAAATTTATGACCATACGAAAGCCGCCAGAAGCTTTCTTGACCAGAAAGATGTGAGAATAAAATCCCCGGAACTTCTGAATTTCTGGGACAGGAGAAATAACTCCCTCTGTTTCCCATACAGAAATCAAATTCATCATGGCTTGTCGTCTCTCTTGGTCTCTCGGCAGGTGGGTAAGAAAAAACCTTTGGGGAGGAAGACTTTTGAATTCCAACCTGTAAGCTTTTTCCAATGTTTGAAGACTAAAGGAATTGTCGGAAATCTCTATCCATTCCTTGATGAAATGGCACAATCTTCTCCCTACCCCTAACCTGGCATCACTGTGGATTTTTGGAAGGGGCTGAAAGAGCAAAGAGAGTCCCCCCTTTTTGTTTGCCTTTGTTAAAGGACCATTTCTTTTTTGTCTGTTGCCTATTGGCTTTAAAATTAGCCTTGTTTTGGAAGCCACGAAAAGGCCTCTTATTCTGGGGCTTATTCCTTTGGGAAGAAGGGAAACGTTTACTCTTCTCAGAGGAACGAGCTAGGACCTCTTCTAAGGAGGAACCAAACAAGAGTTTGCCTTCAAAGGGAATGCCAGAGAGCTTATTCTTGGATGTAAGGTCACCTTCCCAAGATTTAAGCCAGATAGCTCGCCTAGCTGAATTAATGAGAGCAGAAGCTCTGGCTGTGGATTTCACTGAATCTGCTGCTGCATCAGCTAAGAAGGTGACTAGCTTGGCAATGAGGAGGAGGGACTCCTTAATCTCTTCTTTGGGGGTGTCGGATGCAAGAAGATAATTCAGACGCTGAACCCATACGTATAAATTTCTAGCCACACAGGTGGATGCTACCGCCGGGCCTAAAGAAAAAGCTGAAGCATCCCAGGCCTTATGTAGCAATGAGTCGGCCTTTCCATCCATTTGATCTTAAAGGACCCCAGAATCTTCAAAAGAAAGATCTGATCTTTTGGACACCTGCAACATAGGGGCATCTAATCTAGGACACGTAAAGAAAACCTCAAATTCAGACTGAAAAGGAAATCTCCTTTTGTGTCCCCTGGATTGGAATAACCTTTTTCAGGTTCTCTCCATTCAGACAGAATCATGTCCCTAAGTGACTGGTGTACCAGAAAAGTTTTTGGATTTCCGCCCCTGAAGGCCCCTATACATTTTATCCTGTACAGATTGGGCTTGTTGTGGCATCTCAATCTGTTCTGAGGTATATATTGCCTTTAGTAGTTCATCAATATAATCAACTGGAAAAAGATACTTAGATGAGCTACCTGTATCCTCCTCTGATGCAGACTTTTCATCAGATGAAGAAACTGGATTCTCACCTTCCTCCAGATCAGAGGTATCGCGTGAACTAATAGTCTCAGATACTAACAAGGGAAGGGACCTGGCAGAGGTTGAAGGGTCTTGAGCTATGGGTCTAGATGAGGAAGACCCTAGACTAGTAACCCTGTCATTAAGTGACCAAAAGGAGTCCACTACCTCCTTCATAGAAGTCATTAACTCCTTAAAAGAGGAAGACTGCGAACTAGATTTGGGTGGAATACAATCCTCACAAAACAGCTTTTTATAAATATCAGAAAGCGTGGCCCTACAGTTCCCACATTTCTTCATCACCTGTTTGGCCTAGAAGAAAACAGAAACAAGGACCATAAATAAAAAGGTTCCATACAAAAAGTCCCCTGCTGTAGAGCTATCCACAGACAAGGGCTTACCTTGGGGGCAGTATGGGATCCGGATGCTGCCGCTGGTTCAATACGAGTGGATGCTCCATCCTCAAGCTCCATGAAACAAATCGGCCGTAGAGAAGACTGCTGCTGTACTGCAAAAATGCACTCAAATTGGCGTTTTTAGCAGACTATTCCCCTGCAGCATGTCCTCAGTGTCTCCACGCCATGCTTCTTTAGAAAAAAACAGCGTCCAGGAGTGCGTCATTTGACTTCTGGTTGCGGCGCCATCTTGCCTTACCTGAAAGTCCTCCTGACGCCATCTTGGTACACCGAAATGAAGCACTAGGAGGACACATTTCCACACAGCAGAGCTGGGAAAAAAATGGAAGGGAGTTGCCACTACTCACATCACTAGTTAAGCAAGTAACCTATAGAAATAGGGAACCCTTCTGGTAAAGTACAGACTATCATCTAGGACCTCTGAAACCAGAGAAGGGGGGTCCACCAACCACAGTTACCAGACCTAAAGAAAACAAAAAACGTGTCAGTGCTCCTGGAGGGTCTGGAAACACAAAACAACTGAGGGTCAGAGGAAAGGGAGGAGCCTTTTAAATTGTATCTGATTTGTGTTTCCTGTAGAGCGCGGAGCCAATCATCTCTCAAGTAGCTGTCCTGGAAGGTGAGGGGGGAAATATTGTGTTTTTTCAAACTTGTTACTCTTCTTTTGTTTATAGCGCAAAAAATAAAAACCGCAGAGGTGATCAAATACCACCAAAAGAAAGCTCTATTTGTGGGGAAAAAAATGATAACAATTTCATTTGGGTACAGTGTTACATGACCGCGTAATTGTCATTCAAAGTGTGACAGTGCTCAAAGCTGAAAAATGGCTTGGGCAGGAAGGGGGTGAAAGTGCACTGTATTGAGGTGGTTAAAATACTTTAAAACTTGTTTTTAAAAGCAAAAATACACGATAAAATGGTACAATTTTTGTGTGTTTTATATTCTGCTTAAAACATCAATGATGTTCTTCATTTTTTTCTGAACATCATTGATGTTTTCCTTTATCAGCTCTAGATTACAATTGCACCCCATTATCTCCCCGATGAGGATCTGGGCACTTTCACTTGTGAAATGAGAGTCTTCTTCCACAACATGCACATCACCTAAAATTAAAAAAAACACACCATGTATTATAAATATGCAGGCATCCATCTATTACCTGAAGCTGTGGTCTCAGACACTCACCTGTTGTGGTCACTATTTCAGCCACTTCATAAACCTCTCCCTCCTCATCCTCTGCTTGTGGTTTTGGGATTTCCCCTTCCTTAGGAGGTGTGGGGTTCCTGGTGTCCTCAGATGTCCCGAGTCTTTTCTCCCCTATGTGAATAAAAAAAGGTATACTTAGCACACAGATATTTGAGGCCAGAAATATGAATATGAAACATTGCTTGGAAGTGTCATACAATTGTCTGTTTTGGCAGAGTTCCAAGCTGAAGAATTTTTTATTTCCTTTCTAAAGCTGCAATACTTACCTTTTTTGTACAAGTTTCACACATGGAGACACCCCTATAGTATCCACTGGAGCACCTGTGTGGGACACCCTAAAAAGCAGTGTATATAAAGCATAACACATGTGTGTCATACATACGATCTGTGAGCGGAGGACGGAATACCAGAAGCGGCGATCGTTATAACGAAGGTACAATTTTAACTTGGCACATCAGTGGCTTATACTGCTTATAGATTGAGGCCTATATTGGGTCAAGATTAGGAGAGTTTCGCCTGACATTAGGGTTTGTCTTGTGTTGTGTCTTGCAGAGAAAATGGATGGGTTAAAAGACCATAGCTTCCTCCCAATATTCATTGATAAATACAGGGAGCTGCCCTGTCTGTGGCAAGTGAAACACCCACATTATAATAACAAAATAAAGAGGCATGCAGCGCTGGAGAAACTGCTGGAGTTGGTGAAGCAGCAGGTCCCCACTGCAGACATCCCCTATTTAAAAAAAAAATAAATTGGTGGCCTAAGGAGCACATATAATCGTGAGCGTACTAAGGTTCAGAAACCCATGAGATCAGGAGCAGCAGCAGACTACATTTATGTCCCCAGGCTGTGGTACTATGAGAGACTTCATTTTCTCTCAACCATACCTTCCACGCTTCCTTACACCCTAGCTGAGGCTTCCGACGCCCATCCTGGGCTTTCCAGCCAGGAAGAAGTGGAGAAGCCCGGCTTCAGCCAGGTATAGCATTGTTCAACATATTTCTTGTCATAAAATAAATGATGTGAAATAGATGTTATTGTTGATCACTAATCGCTGATTTAATAAAGTGTTTTATATATCAATAGACAGTAGTAGCCAAAAAGGTTTGGGACAAGAATGTAAAATGCTGGGGTCAGAATGATAGTCTTTTCTATTTATTAACATTCAATTTGCAACAGTCATGAGATGAAAATTGTGTGTGATTGATGAACACGAAACTAAAACTATGTCCCTTTTTCATACACAGGAAAGCCTCAGCCAGGAGGAGGGCATGGATTGTGGCAGCCAGGAGAAGGCTGTGGAATGTGGTAGCCAGGAGATGGTGGGGGAATGTGGCAGCCAGGAGGTGGCGGGGGTAAGTGGCAGCCAGGAGGTGGCCGTGCCCAGTAGGAGCCTCACAGAATCGCAGGTCTCTCCCCTCTGCCTTCCAACCAAAAGAGCCAGGAAGGGAAGTAACATGGAGGAGGCAGCGCTCAGGCTGATTAGGAAGGCTAATGAGGCCCTCAAAGCCAACCCCACTCTCCAAGAGGCCTTTGCATGCATGACTGCATACAAAATACAGCAAATGGAGGAGGGCCAATGGCTTTTGTGTGAGGAACTTATGGTGATCACCCAAAATAAGGGGTTGAGGGGCCAACTCACAACCAAAACACACCTGTGTGAGTTGGACCATCCTCCCCCACCTCCTGCAACACCACAGCCACAGCCTGGAAGGAAGCGTGTAAGGAAGACAAAAAAGTGATGGCCTGGGTTCAGTCTGGTCTGGCAAAAGATGCAGGCTGTGGTATGACCACAGCCTGGGGACATAGATGTCATCTGCTGCTGTTCCTGATCTCTTGGAGTCCTGGACCGGATTGTGCTCACTATTATATGGACTCCTCAGGGCACCAATTTTGGCTGGCAAATAGTTGATGTGTGCCCTGGGGTACAAAGGCTTCCCCAATTTCAGCAGTTTCCCCAGTGTTGCCTTCCTCTTGAATTTGTTCTGACCCAGAATAAATGGCTATTTTTTTTATGAAATACGTGCCTATGTGTTTTACTTCAAAAAGGACAGTTTGTTTGAGTAGGCAGGTACATTTCCTAAATACAATGTCAAATTAACAAGGGACACCAACACCAAACAACCTCCTTGAGGTTAAAAAATACAAGATAATAATGGTGTTGTGGTAACTTGACACACAAAACGAGAAATAATATTTTGGAGATCGCTATAAAAATAAAAATAAATAGGAGATCTTGAAAAAAAAAAAAAATCTAAACAAAAATTATAAACATTATTAAGGAGAGCTGACGGGAAAAAAATAATATTATTCAGGTGATCACGAGAAATAATAAAGAAATCAGTTTGTCAGAGCTGTGTGAATATGAGCAGCAAAACAAATTCATTATTCTAGCATTATAAAGAAGAAGAGAATGCTCTGCATTAAAAAATTAAAAAAATTGCAGCATGACGAACGTGCTATCTCCGTTACGAACGCTAGTTTTACCAGACCGAGCCCTTCAGTCTCGTAATTTATTCTGAGCATGTGTGGCACTTTGTGTGTCGGAATTGTGTACACACGTTCAGAATTTATGGGAACGGATTTTGTTGTTGGAAAGTTTGAGATCCAGAAATTTTGTGTGTCGGAAAATCCGATGGTAAAAGTCCGATGGAGCCTACACACGGTCGGAATTTCCGACAACAAGCTCCGATCGCACATTAGCTATCGGAAAGTCCGACCGTGTGGCATTAGGCATAGACCCTAAAAAGAAAAACTAGATCTTCAAAACAGAAAAAAGGCATATCTCTTGACAGCTGTTTTTAACTGTCGGCATAGTTTTAACATCAGTCTGATATTTCAGTTTTGGGTCAATACTGGTGGGTTGAACCATTTTCAAACTTCTCAAAATTCCACTGTCTTCATTACAATGCAGAGTTGGAAATTGAGAGGTAAAACTCTAATGCCGCGTACACACGGTCGGACTTTTCGTCTACAAAAGTCCAACGGACGCTGACGGACTAAAGCTGGCTGGTAATCCGATCGTGTGTGGGCTTCTCCGGACTTTCAACGGACTTTTTTAGCCTCAAATCCGACGGACTTTAGATTTGAAACATGCTTCAAATCTTTACGTCGTAAGTACGACGGACCCCGAAATCCGCTCGTCTGTGTGCTAGTCCGACGGACAAAAACCCATGCTAGGGCAGCTATTGGCTACTGGCTATGAACTTCCTTATTTTAGTCCGGTGTACGTCATCACGTACGAATCCGTCGGACTTTTGTGTGGTCGTGTGTAGGCAAGTCCGTTCGTAAGAAAGTCTGCCGCAAGTCCGCCGAAGGTACGTCGGAAGTATGTCGGACAGGCTGTCGGACTTTTGTAGACGAAAAGTCCGACCGTGTGTACGCGGCATTACTATTAGCTAACCATAGTCTTCATTAGATATGAGTCACTCAGCGGCTTATTAAACTGCTGGCAACTACCCAAAACCTAAAGCCAGACTCATGGAAAATATAAAAGACAGACATTAAAGCAGTCCTGTATTATTATTACATCATGAAATGTATTTTTCATGCAATGAGTTTGTTTGGCCTCTGGCAACCTACTCAAAGCATATTTAAGGGGAATTAAACTCACCTCCACTCCAGGAATGAGATGTTCATGAGCATGCTAGCTGCTGACATCTTTGGTCAATCTTCTACTAGGTTCTGATCTTTGGCTATTCTGATTGGCTGGGCTTGGATGATGTTATGGCAAAAGCTGAAATTGCAAATAAGCAGATAAGAATACTTCAGTGCTGTAATGACAACATACTGTGGGGGTCATTTACTATAGCGCCAATATATGATCCTGCAGTCCTGGAAAATAGCGCCCAATTAAGACTTATTACATAGTTACATAGTAGGTGAGGTTGAAAAAAGACACAAGTCCATCAAGTCCAACCTATGTGTGTGATTATATGTCAGTATTACATTGTATATCCCTGTATGTTGCGGTCGTTCAGGTGCTTATATAATAGTTTCTTGAAACTATCAATGCTCCCTGCTGAGACCACCGCCTGTGGAAGGGAATTCCACATCCTTGCCGCTCTTACAGTAAAGAACCCTCTACGTAGTTTAAGGTTAAACCTCTTTTCTTCTAATTTTAATGAGTGGCCACGAGTCTTGTTAAACTCCCTTCTGCAAAAAAGTTTTATCCCTATTGTAGGGTCACCAGTATGGTATTTGTATATTGAAATCATATCCCCTCTCAAGCGTCTCTTCTCCAGAGAGAATAAGTTCAGTGCTTGCAACCTTTCCTCATAACTAATATCCTCCAGACCCTTTATTAGCTTTGTTGCCCTTCTTTGTACTCGCTCCATTTCCAGTACATCCTTCCTGAGGACTGGTGCCCAGAACTTGACAGCATACTCTAGGTGCGGCCGGACCAGAGTCTTGTAGAGTGGGAGAATTATCGTTTTATCTCTGGAATTAATCCCCTTTTTAATGCATGTCAATATTCTGTTTGCTTTGTTAGCAGCAGCTTGGCAATGCATGCCATTGCTGAGCCTATCTACCAGGACCCCCAGGTCCTTTTCCATCCTAGATTCCCCCAGAGGTTCTCCCCCCAGTGTATAGATTGCATTCATATTTTTGCCACCCAAATGCATTATTTTACATTTTCCTACACTGAACCTCATTTGCCATGTAGTTGCCCACTCCATTAATTTGTTCAGATCTTTTTGAAAGGTTTCCACATCCTGCGGAGAAGTTATTGCCCTGCTTAGCATCGTCTGCAAATACAGAGATTGAACTGTTTACCCCATCCTCTAGGTCATAGGATTGGTCCCAGCACAGAACCCTGGGGGACCCCACTACCCACCCCTGACCATTCCGAGTACTCCCCATTTATCACCACTCGCCCTTGTAGCCAGTTTTCAATCCATGTACTCACCCTATGGTCCATGCCAACGGACCTTATTTTGTACAGTAAACTTTTATGGGGAACTGTGTCAAATGCTTTTGCAAAATCCAGATACACCACGTCTACGGGCCTTCCTTTATCTAGATGGCAACTCACCTCTTCATAGAAGGTTAATAAATTGGTTTGGCAAGAACAATTCTACGTGAATCCATGCTGATTACTGCTAATGATACCATTCTCATTACTAAAATCTAGTATATAGCCCCTTATTATCCCCTCCAAGAGAATTAGGCCTTCAACTCTCAGAAACTGGGCGTACATGCAAATGAAAAGTTGCGCTATTGCTGGCGAACATGCCTGTCGGATCGGCATATGCGGGAATAGTGGAAGTCAATGGGGCTCGAACTCCCCCGTCCATATCAGGCCCTTCAGGTCTGGTATGGACATTAGGGGAACTCCACGCCAATTTTTTTTTATTAAATAGCGTGGGGTCCCCCCTCAAAATCAATACCAGACCCTTATCCGAGCAAGCAGCCATGGCAGACCAGGAAAGGGGGGGAAAGAAGCGAGCGCCCCCCCTCCTGAACCATACCAGGCCGCTTGCCCTCAACATGGGGAGGCTGCCGCTCCCGCTGAAGGTTCAAAAAAAGGAACCTCCATCGATGCTGCGATGGGGCGGATGGCGTCATTCCGAGACCCCGCCCTTTGTGACTTCACCGCCCGGGGCATGATGGGTCAGTGATGTCACAATGGTGCGGGGTCTCCGGCTGATGTCATCCAGTGGCCATGCCCCATAGTTATATATGAAATGTGCGCTATGGATGCGGACAGATTGGCAGCAGCAACGGAGTTCTGGCAGTTCAGTGGGTCGGAGGTGGGAGCGGTGGTGGAGGAGGATGAAGAAGACCGGAAGAAGAAGCAGGGGAAGAAGAAGCTGGAGGAAAAAGGAGCAGACCGAAGGAAGATGGAGGAAGAAGCGGGGAAGAAGACATTTTTAATAAAGGAATTTTCAAAAACTGGCTATTGTCTTTTGTCACATTTCACTACTTTTTTTGGTGAATGAGTAGGGGTACAATGTACTCGATACCCATGCACATGGGGGGGTCTGGGGGTCCCCCTGTTAAAGGGGGCTTCCAGATTCTGATAAGCATATGCTGCTGATTAACCACTTCAGCCCCGGAAGGTTTTACCCCCTTCCTGACAGAGCACTTTTTACAATTCGGCACTGCGTCGCTTTAACTGCTAATTGCGCGGTCATGCAATGCTGTACCCAAACAAAATTTGCGTCCTTTTCTTCCCACAAATAGAGCTTTCTTTTGATGGTATTTGATCACCTCTGCCGTTTTTATTTTTTGTACACAGAAAAAGACCGAAAATTTTGAAAAAAAATGATATTTTCTACTTTTTGTTCTAAAAAAAATCCAATAAACTCAATTTTAGTCATACATTTAGGCCAAAATGTATTCGGCCACATGTCTTTGGTAGAAAAAATGTCAATAAGTGTATATTTATTGGTTTGCGCAAAAGTTATAGCGCCTACAAACTAGGGTACATTTTCTGGAATTTACACAGCCTTTAATTTATGACTGCCTATGTCGTTTCTTGAGGTGCTAAAATGGCAGGGCAGTACAAAACGGGGTCATTTGGGGGGATTTTTTGCCACCTGGGCATTCCATGGCCTCCGAAACTGTGATAGGCAGTGAAGAGTGAAATCAAAAATTTACGGCCTTAGAAATCCTGAAGGCAGTGATTGGTTTTCGGGGCCCCGTACGCGGCTAGGCTCCCAAAAAGTCCCACACATGTGGTATCCCCATACTCAGGAGAAGCAGCTAAATGTATTTTGGGGTGCAATTCCACATATGCCCATGGCCTGTGTGAGCAATATATCATTTAGTGACAACTTTGCGCAAAAAAAAAAAAAAAAAAATTGTCTCTTTCCCGCAACTTGTGTCACAATATAAAATATTCCATGGACTCGACATGCCTCTCAGCAAATAGCTTGGGGTGTCTACTTTCCAAAATGGGGTCATTGGGGGGGGTTTGAACTGTCCTGGCATTTTATGCACAACATCTAGAAGCTTATGTCACACATCACCCACTCTTCTAACCACTTGAAGACAAAGCCCTTTCTGACACTTTTTGATTACATAAAAAAATAATTTTTTTTTGCAAGAAAATTACTTTGAACCCCCAAACATTATATATTTTTTTAAAGCAAATGCCCTACAGATTAAAATGGTAGGTGTTTCATTTTTTTTTTTTCACACAGTATTTGCGCAGCGATTTTTCAAACGCATTTTTGGGGAAAAAACACACTTTTTAAAATTTTAATGCACTAAAACACACTATATTGCCCAAATGTTTGATGAAATAAAAAAGATGATCTTAGGCCGAGTACATGGATACCAAACATGACATGCTTTAAAATTGCGCACAAACGTGCAGTGGCGACAAACTAAATACATTTTTAAAAGCCTTTAAAAGCCTTTACAGGTTACCACTTCAGATTTACAGAGGAGGTCTACTGCTAAAATTACTGCCCTCGATCTGACCTTCGCGGTGATACCTCACATGCATGGTGCAATTGCTGTTTACATTTGACGCCAGACCGACGCTTGCGTTCGCCTTAGCGCAAGAGCAGGGGGGACAGGGGTGCTTTTTTTTTTTTTCTTTATTATTATTATTTTTTTATCTTATTTTTAAACTGTTCCTTTCATTTTTTTTTTTTTTAAATCATTTTTATTGTTATCTCAGGGAATGTAAATATCCCCTATCATAGCAATAGGTAGTGACAGGTACTCTTTTTTGCAAAAATTGGGGTCTATTAGACTCTAGATTTCTCCTCTGCCCTCAAAGCATCTGACCACACCAAGATCGGTGTGATAAAATGCTTTCCCAATTTCCCAATGGCGCTGTTTACATCCGGCGAAATCTAAGTCATAAATGCTCGTAGCTTCCGGTTTCTTAGGCCATAGAGATGTTTGGAGCCACTCTGGTCTCTGATCAGCTCTATGGTCAGCTGGCTGAATCACCGGCTGCATTCTCAGGTTCCCTGTTGAGACAGGAGAGCCAGAGAAAAACACGGAAGACGTTGGGGGGGGGCATTCCCTCCCACTGCTTGTAAAAGCAGTCTAGAGGCTAATTAGCTGCTAGGATTGCTTTTACATGAAAGCCGATCGCTGGCTGAAAAGAATGATACCAAGATGATACCTAAACCTGCAGGCATCATTCTGGTATAACCACTCAAAGTCGTGAATGGCGTACCTGAAGACAAAAAAATGGTTAACAATAAAGCACAGTAAACGGTAAGGTATAAAAAATTGCATATCTGAAAAGCAAACATGATAAAACATAACAACAATAAAACATTGCAGAATAGAATACAGTAAAAAAGAGCAGAACAATAGAGAGAGAATAGAGAGAGAGAACAATAAAACGACAACTATTTTTATTTTATTTTATATTTTTGTATGTGTTTTTTTTTTTTTTTTTTTACACTTTTTTTTGTAACTAACTTTTATAACCTTAACCGGTTCCAGGTTCGGGTCTCTCAAAATGCGATGGCATCTTGGGAGACCCTGTGAAAGTGTGCCTAGTCTGTGCAATGCTGTACCCTACGCTAATACTCAACTAGTGAATGGTAGCGTTCAAAACATTCACCAATGCAAAGACCAGGATTGTCAGGACAGAAGGGACAATAATAGAGGGTGTCACGCCTATATCCGCGCTTGCTGCAGACACAACATCTTTTTGGGGGGGGGTTCGCTGGGTAGGGGTACTCGGGAGGACATAAAGAAAATGCCTCTCATGCAGCCGACTGCATTTGGTTGGGGATGTGAATGGGGGAAGTACGGGCGCTGCAGAAGCGGTGGGTTCCCAATTAGGATTGGCGAATGCAGCAGGAAGGGCACTATAAGCACGACGGGCCTGTGTTTGTCTTTTTGGTGGCAGCAGGACACTACTTGTGCTTGCCACCTCACCAGCTTGAACTGCACTTATGGGACTCGCCACGTCACCAAGTGTTACTGCAGTGCTGGTTTGACTACGACCGGGGTGTACTAGGCCGCTGGTGCTTGCCAGTTCACCAAAACGCTACAAAAAAAACTGTTAGCGATCGCAGGGATCAGGCCTGACTCTGCGAACGCTGCAGTTATGCGTTTAGTGTTTTGTAAGTGTCAGTGATCGATCGATACTGCACTTGGGTGGGCTGGGCTGGGCCGGGCGGAGGGGCAAAACGCAGGTGCTAGCAGGTATCTGGGCTGATCCCGCTAACACTGCGTTTTTGGGAACCCTAAACTGCTGGGGACACTAGTATAGATCTGATCAGATATTGATCCGTTCAGATACTATACCACTAAGGGAGGTGTATGCTGCGTGCGTGGGTGTTAGCGGTACTGGCGCTAACCTGACGCTGCCTGGGGCTGGTGCTTGCCAGTTCACCAAAACGCTACCAAGAAAACTGTTAGCGATCGCAGGGATCAGGCCTGACTCTGCGAACGCTGCAGTTATGCGTTTAGTGTTTTGTAAGTGTCAGTGATCAATCGATACTGCACTTGGGTGGGCTGGGCTGGGCCGGGCGGAGGGGCAAAACGCAGGTGCTAGCAGGTATCTGGGCTGATCCCGCTAACACTGCGTTTTTGGGAACCCTAAACTGCTGGGGACGCTAGTATAGATCTGATCAGATCAGATATTGATCCGATCAGATACTATACCACTAAGGGAGGTGTACGGTGTGTGCGTGGGTGTTAGCGGTACTGGCGCTAACCTGACGCTGCCTGGGGCTGGTGCTTGCCAGTTCACCAAAACGCTACCAAAAAAACTGTTAGCGATCGCAGGGATCAGGCCTGACTCTGCGAACGCTGCAGTTATGCGTTTAGTGTTTTGTAAGTGACAGTGATCGATCGATACTGCACTTGGGTGGGCTGGGCCGGGCGGAGGGGAAAAACGCAAGTGCTAGCAGGTATCTGGGCTGATCCCGCTAACACTGCGTGTTTGGGAACCCTAAACTGCTGGGGACACTAGTATAGATCTGATCAGATATTGATCCGTTCAGATACTATACCACTAAGGGAGGTGTATGCTGCGTGTGTGGGTGTTAGCGGTACTGGCGCTAACCTGACGCTGCCTGGGGCTGGTGCTTGCCAGTTCACCAAAACGCTACCAAGAAAACTGTTAGCGATCGCAGGGATCAGGCCTGACTCTGCGAACGCTGCAGTTATGCGTTTAGTGTTTTGTAAGTGACAGTGATCGATCGATACTGCACTTGGGCTGGGCCGGGCGGAGGGGCAAAACGCAGGTGCTAGCAGGTATCTGGGCTGATCCCGCTAACACTGTGTTTTTGGGAACCCTAAACTTCTGGGGACGCTAGTATAGATCTGATCGGATCAGATATTGATCCGTACAGATACTATACCACTAAGGGAGGCGTATGCTGCGTGCGTGGGTGTTAGCGGTACTGGCGCTAATCTGACGCTGCCTGGGGCGACGCATATCACCGCCGGGCAATCAGGGGGCTAAACCTTTATTCGGTAATAAACGGCGGGTGCCCTGACACTATAAAAAATAAACGAACTAACCAGCGTCACCCGTAACAGTTATACGGTGATCAGTGGTGAAAGGGTTAACTAGGGGGCAATCAAGGGGTTAAAACATTTATTAGATAGTATATGGGGGTCCCTGTCGCTATAAAACGCTGACGGCGAACCTAAATATTTACGTCCCTAACTAGCGTCACCAGCGACACTAATACAGCGATCAGAAAAATGATCGCTTAGTGACACTGGCGACAGGGGGTGATCAAGGGGTTAAAACTTTATTAGGGGGGGTTAGGGAGGTATCCTAGACCTAAAGGGGGGTAATACTCACTGCCCTACCACTGTAACTGTCACAAACTGACACCATGCAGTAATCAGAAAAAAAAAAAAAAAAATACTGCTTGCTGTCAGTTTGTGACAGGGGGGGGGGTGATTGGGGGGGGATCGGGGGGCGATCGGGGGGGGATCGGGGGTGTAAAGTATGCCTGGCATGTTCTACTGTGTGTGTGTGTGTGTTGTGCACTTACATGTCTTCTCTCCTCGGCGCTGGGACGGAAACTGCCAAGCCGAGGAGAGATGACATCACATCCTCTGCCTGTGTGAAACTACACACAGGCAGGGGAGGATTCCGATTGGCTGGGAGCGATCGCGAGGGGGGGGCCACGATCGGATGGTCTCCCCCTCGCCTCCCGACGCTCCCAGTCAAATGCCGACCGCCGCTGGCACCGGGGGGGGGTCCGATCGGACCCCCCGCCCGCGGGAGGCAGATCACGTATGGGTACGTGATTCTGCCTGCCCGTGCCATTCTGCCGCCGTATATGTGCGTTAGGCGGTCGGCAAGTGGTTAAGATGTAAGCATTGCGGTTTTTAGATTCACAGTATATAGCTGGTTGCTAAGCAAGGGGCCAGAAAGCCGGCCGCCACGTCCTTAACAACCGATGAGTCCTCAGCTGAATGTAAAAAAAAACAAAAAAACTTGCCAGCCAAAGAAAAAAAGCACGAAAAAAAACAGTGTGAGGTTCCCTCCCAGGTCCATACCATGACGGCAGGAAGTGGGGGGGGTGAGCGAGTGCCCCCCCTCCTGAACCATAGCAGGCCACGTGCCCACAACATGGGGAGGGTGCTTTGGGGTCCCTTGCCCGGTGGTTGTGGGGGTCTGCGGGTACATTGTACCCCTACACATTCATCAAAAAAAGCAGTGAAATGTGACAAAAGACAATAGCCGGTTTTTGACAATTCCTTTATTGTAAAATAGCTCTGAGCCATCTTCTCCCCCGAGCCGTGTCTCCAGCTTTCATCTTCTCCTGGTACTGTCTCTTTTGCGGTCATCATCTTCTGCCGCCGTCTACTTCTCCCGCTGCTGTGTTCCTCCTTTCCTCCGCATTCTTCCTCGCTGCCGTGTTCCTCCATTGTGTCTGTCTGGCATCTCTGCCATGGGGCGTGACCATCAGATGACGTCACACAGGTGAGCCTGCTTTGATGGGCACTGGTGAGGCTGTGCTGAGGGGCACTGATAAAGTTGTTTATATTTATTTTTGTAACTTAATTCTGCATAAAACATTTAAGTGTCATTTCATGAGATAATTTACGAGGGCATGTTTAGGGGCGGAATTAGGGGCGGGCAGGGTAGGGGTTGGGTGGGGCAACTGGTGGCGAGTAACCCTTGAGGCCTGGCTAGTAGCTCAGAACTTGAAATTTTGAGCTCTGAGGAACTCGTCCAGGTAACTGGCCGGCCCAGCACAGCCGCATAATGCAGAGCCATTGAATATATAGCAAAGAATGTGGTGCTAACTAAAATAACATAAAAAAAAATCAAAAATCTATTCGGTGCAAATAATGATTCAAACAATATGCAAAATCCAGCGTAACTAAAAGTTCATCAAAAGTGTCATCTAATAGTGAAATGTGCAAAAAATAAGTGCATAAAAATATTTTCAGCTAAAAATACATATATAAACCATGCTTATAATTAAAACCATTATAGCCAAACTATGTCCATGGTATTAGAGCGCAAAAAAAATTGCAAATGAGTCTCTTCGAACAGAAAGAAAAATCTGTGTAAAATATGCAATCTAAGCAGTAAGAGTAAAGTGTCCCAGTGCAAGAAAAAAAAAAAAACTCTGGGTAGTGTTATCCCACTTGTGAAAGGTGAAAGGAAGTGGGATCACACTACCCAGAGAAGCGAAGCCCTCCAGCAGCGTGCTCTCACTGCTGCTGGGGGCTTCCCCTTTCACCCAGTCTTTCTTCTGGGTTTGCGTGCTCCTGCTGTGTGGATAGGCGGGCCGTGATGATGTCACTCTTGCGCAAGTGCACAGGATACTGTTTTTTGTGCGTGTTTGTAAAATTAAAGTAGGCCGGTCTGGATGAAGTCCAGGGCCAAATTTTTGTCCCAGTCCGGCCCTGGAAATGCCTGTGTCATGCCTTCAGCCTATAAGGAAAAATAATATCTTCCGCACTTGCAATACCAACATTGTCCACTAGATGCCACTCTAACAAAAGTCCATCGATGGGAAGTGTTCCATGGTTAATACACATGTCATATCACTGGAAACAAGCCCCACTTCCTATTACAACTCTTTCATCTTCTCCATTGAGACAGACCGCATGGAGCCAGCTAAGCCTGCACCACGTTTCCTAGGAAAATCCTGGTCCTTCTAAGGCAGCATCGCTGGTATGCTAAAGATTGTTTACCTGTATACCTAGTGGACATTTGTTTATGTTCATGTAATTCTTATATGTTCATTTATCTGTTTGTTTCTAGTTTCACCATACACATACTTGTACATCCTATTCTTATATGGCCACCACCTGTATTGTAATAAAGATCCAAAGTTACAGACAGTCTGGTTATTTTAGGATTCAAGGTTTAACCCCTTCCCGCCGACCGTACACAGATATGCGTACTCGGCTTTCCGGGGTTATACCGGGATGATGCCCGCAGCTGCAGGCATCATCCCGGTACCGTTGTTTACAGCGGGCGATCGGCTACCCGTGTATAACAACCGATGCAGCTAAAAGCTGCTCGGCTGTTATACCGGAGGAGCGGAAGGGGACATCCCCCCCCCTCCCGCCGCTGTTACCGGGCCTCCCGTGCGATCGGGAGGACCGGTGTCCGTTCGGTTACCTTCGGCGGCTGGGGGCGGACTGGAACGAAGCTGCGAGCGGCTTCGTTCCAGCCTTCTTGTTGTAAACACGGAAGCGACGTCATGACGTCACTTCCCGTTTACTCGGCTGCCAATGGCGCCGAATTTAAAAAAGTACACAGTATTCACCGTTTTCGGCGATCTGAATACTTTGAAGTGTAAAGGAGGGATGGGGGGTCTTTTAGACCCCCCATCCCTCCATAAAGAGTACCTGTCACCACATATTACTGTCACAAGGGATGTTTACATTGCTTGTGACAGCAATAAAAGTAAAAAAAAATAAATAAAATTTTAAACACAATTTATAAAGTACAAAAATAAATAAAATTTTAAACACAATTTATAAAGTACAAAAATAAATAAAATAAATAAAAAAAAAAAAAAAAATTTTTTAAAGTGCCCCTTTCCCCGCGAGCTCGCGCAGTGAAGAAAACGCATACGGAAGTCATGCCCGCATATGTAAACGGTGTTCAAACCACACATGTGAGGTATCGCCGCGATCGTCAGAGTGAGAGCAATAATTCTAGCCCTAGACCTCCTCTGTAGCTCAAACCTGGTAACCGTGAAAAATTTTTAAAGCGTCGCCTATGGAAATTCAAAGGTACCGTAGTTCGTCGCCATTCCACGAGTGCGTGCAATTATAAAGGGTGACATGTTTGGTATCTATTTACTCAGCGTAACATCATCTTTCACATTATACAAAAAAATTGGGGTAACTTTATTGTTTGGATTTTTTAAAATTCATGAAAGTGTCACTTTTCCAAAAATTTGCGTTTAAAACACCGCTGCACAAATACCGTGTGATAAAAAATATTGCAACAATTGCCATTTTATTCTCTAGATTCTCTGCTAAAAAATATATATAATGTTTGGGGGTTCTAAGTAATTTTCTAGCAAAAAATACGGATTTTAACTTGTAAACACCAAATTTCAAAAATAGGCTTAGTCATGAAAGGGTTAAACTGTATGTTGAGCTACATACACGCCAGGGGCAAACGTGTAGCGAGAACAAAACAGTGAAACAGCGGCTATCCAGCAAGTGGGATTTAGGACAGTGACTACACAGAGGCCTGCTACCCTGTCAGCGCAGGCACCTGCATATGGCAATACAGCAGTCTCTACACAGTCAAGCATTCCTGCAAGCAACATGTCACATAGCCAGGAATCCTCATTCAAGACAAGGTCCCAAGTTTTCATCTCCTCTAGATCTTCCTCCGCAAGCAATGCACTTGCTATCGCACGTGCAAAAGCTGAAGCCTCCAAGGCCTGAGCAGCCTTTGCTGAGCAAGAAATGCAGATTAAAAAGGAGAAAGTGAGGCTGAAGACAGAGAAAGTGCAGCAAGAGGCACAGTTAGAGGCCGAGGAAGCCCTCCTAGAAGTAGCCCTAGAGAAACTCACTGTAGAGAAGGAAGCAGCAGCCGCCATAGCCGAAGCAGAGGCCTTAGAATTAGCTGTATACCCGAGAAGTGAATGCAGCAGACGAAGCAATATTCTCGACCCAGAAGCTGAAACCCAGGATTCTCTACAACAAACTTCAGATTACATCAATCAACATTTTAAGAAAAGCAGTGACAAAGATGACGTCAAAGAAACAAGCCAAAGACACTACACGGTACCGCCGTAAGTCAGCGACAAGTCTCAAGCTTGAAAACAGAAGAAATCCATGCAAAGTGACGCCTCCTACAAAAGACTCCCTACATGTGAGATAACAGAGCCTTCTAATCGTCCTCCAGAACCAACGTCCAAGTCAGAACGGTACGACAGAGGTCGGCTTGACAACCTCAAAAGGTATGAAAACACAGCCATCTCACCATGGCAACACACAGCAGGCTAACCAAGCCACCATAGACTTTGCAAGGTTCTTTGCACGACGTTAGTTAGTCACCAAAGGACTTGAAAAGTTTAATGACTGCCCTGAAAGCTACAGAGCCTGGCAGTCTCCCTTTCAAAATGCCAAAAACTTAGATCTCTCTTGCAGCGAAGAGATAGACCTCCTGATCAAATGGCTTGGAAATGAGTCTGCTGAGCATGCCAGGCGAATTAGGACAAAAAATATAAACCACCCAGACACTGGTCTTAAAACAATCTGGGATAGACTTGGTGAGTGTTATGGTTCAGCAGAAGCAGTAGAAAGCGCACTATTCAAAAGACTTGATAACTTCCCCAAAATACCTAACAAAGCCTACCAGAAACTTAGGGAGCCAAGTGACTTGCTGATGGAACTTCAAGTAGCTAAATCCGAAGGGGACTTACAAGCACTTGCATTCCTTGACATAGCCAGAGGTGTCAACCCCATTGTATAAAAGTTACCCTACACCTTGCAAGAGCAGTGGATTTCACATGGATCCCGATTTAAAAGACAGCATGATGTTCCATTCCCTCCTTTTGATGTTTTTGTGGACTTTGTGTGTCAGCAAGCTAAAACAAGGAGGTTTTGTTTTTACATTGTCATGTGCTGCTCCTTCAGGACTTAACCTTCGCAAACCTCCAGTAGAAGTACACAAAACTAACATGACTCCTCCAGATTCTTTTCACAGGTCTACCAGCTTCTCTAACTCGGAGACAAAGGTCAAAGATCCTGGTAAGCAGTGTCCCTTGCAACAGAAGCTACATCCTCTCCTAAAATGCAGAGACCTCAGAGAAAACCCTGCAGCACCACAAGGCCTTCCTCAAGGAGAACAACATCTGCTACAGCTGCTGCTCTTCAACATCTCACCTCTCCAAGGACTGTAAGGTCAGTTTAAAATGCACAGAATGTGACAGCTCAGATCACAACACAGGTTTACATCCTGGGCCAGCTCCACGGACTTTACAACACACTCTCAGCACTAGTGAGCATGGCGGGGAGGAAGAGCACACAATTACAACTACACCAGAGATCACTTCACAATGTACAGAGGTCTGCAAAGGAGTCATAGGTAGCAGGTCCTGCTCCAGAATCTGCCTAGTAAAATTCTACCTAGCAGGCCAAAAAGACAAAGCTATTAAGCTTTACGCAATTCTGGATGACCAAAGTAACAAGTCATTAGCCAGCTCAACCTTCTGACATCTTTGGCATTAAAGGCCCCAGCATTCCCCTACTCCTTAAAAACTTGTGCAGGAATAGTGGAGATGGCGGGGAGGAGAGCATCCAGCTACCAAGTCGAGTCCATTGACGGACAATCATGCTTGTTATTGCCAACTCTTATCGAATGCAACCAGATCCCTGACCATAGATCTGAAATTCCTAAACCAGATGTGGCTTCTCATCACCCACACTTGAAACGCATTGCGCATCTGATACCAGAACTTGACCCTCAGGCTCAGATTATCCTACTCCTTGGGAGAGATATCTTTTGTGTCCACAAATCAAGAGCTCAAATTAATGATCCCAACAACGCTCCTTATGCTCAGAGGTTAGACCTCGGATGGGTCATCATAGGAGATGTCTGTCTAGGAAGCATGCACAAACCTAACTCCGTTAGCAGCATGCTCGCAAATACCCTAGAGAATGGGCATCCCTCTCTTTTCCAGCAATGCCACAACCATTTCCTTGTTAAGGAATCGGCCTACACCACCCACTTGTCTTGTCCCTTCACAAGCCCCACTAGTGACAACTTTGTCTGTGAGAGTGACTGAGACCATTTAGGGTACACAGTCTTTCAAAGAACTAAAGATGACAATCGTGTGGCAAAGCTAGCTCCACACCCTGAGCACACTGTACCTAGGCTAGAACTTTGTGCTGCAGTACTAGCTGTTGAACTAGCAGAACTAATAACCTCAGAGATGGACATTGACCTAAAGGATATCCAGCTCTACGCTGACAGCAAGGTAGTGCTAGGCTACATCTACAATGAGACCAGACGTTTCTATATTTACGTCAACAACAGAGTGTTGAGGATTAGGAGATCCACTTGTCCAACACAATGGCGCTACGTACCTACTGACCATAATCCTGCAGACCATGCTACAAGAGCTGCTGTTGCTGCATGTAACCTTAAAGACACAACATGGTTTACAGGACCTGCATTCTTGTACAATGCAGAACAGACCGCACTGTACAGCATGAAGCCAATGCTAAGGGGATCAAATGTATCCTTACGCAGAAAACTGGTGTAATCAGTGCTCCCCACGGGAATTTCACCACTAAAGACTTATACTTGCGCCAGTGGAGACAAGTACAAAGTCTGGCAAATACCTTCTGGGACAGGTGGAGGAAGCAATACCTCTCCACTTTACAGCCACGTACTCAAATGGCAAGACAACAAGCCCAACCTAAAAGGAGGAGACTTTGATCTTGTTAAGGACTGTCAGTCCCAAAGAAATGAGTGGCCTTTGGGTCTCATCACCAACACCTTTCCAAGTGAGGATGGAAAGGTCAGAAAAGTGGAAGTCAAGATTCATAGAAACAAGGAGACAAAGTTGTTCCTCAGACCAGTTTCTGAACTAATTTTATTGTTGTCATCTGAGGAATAAATAGTGGCATCTGATGATACCAGACAGGGAGTGTCATGCCTTCAGCCTATAAGAAAAAAATATTATATCTTCTGGACTTGCAATACCAACATTGTCCACTAGATGCCACTCTAACAAAAGACTATCGATGGGCAGTGTTCTATGGTTAATACACATGTCATATCACTGGGAACTAGCTCCACTTCCTATTACAACTCTTTCATCTTCTCGATTGAGACAGACCGCATGGAGCCAGCTAAGCCTGCACCACATGTTTCCTTGGAAAATCCTGGTCCTTCTAAGGCAGCATCGCTGGTATGCTAAAGATTGTTTACCTGTATACCTAGTGGACATTTGTTTATGTTCATGTAATTCTTATATGTTCATTTATCTGTTTTTTTTCTAGTTTCACCATACACATACGTGTACATCCTATTGTTATATGGCCACCACCTGTACATTGTAATAAAGATCCAAAGTTAAAGACAGTCTGGTTATTTTAGGATTCAAGGTTTAAACTGTATGTTGAGCTACATACACGCCAGGGGCAAACGTGTAGCAAGAACAGAACAGTAATTATTATTATTATTATACAAGATTTATATAGCCCCAATAATCAGTAAGGTGCCTGTCCCATCCCTACACGTGACGTCACACCACGTGACTTCATCAGGAGTCAATATAGAGATGTTTCTAAAAAAGGCTGTCTCCCTGTGTTCATCTCTAGAGGATGAACACAGGGATTGACTCCTAATGAAGTCACGTGGTGTGACGTCACGCGTAGGGACCGGACAGGCACCTTACTGACTGAGGCATACGAGCTCGCTGCTCGTCGGATATCAGCCCTTTTTTACTGCTATATTGTGAGTACCTATGTGTTTTACTAATAACAGCCAGTTTTAGTCTGATAATACTACACTATCTGGGTCCTTCCGTTTTTTTCTATCCACGTGCCCCTTGACCTTCTGAGGGAATTATCCTCCAGGACTAGTACCGCGTTGTTAGAAGAGAAAATTCAAAGGATGGTATCCCCTTTACTGGTCATATGGTGTTACCCATTACCTTAAGGTAAGGGGCCACTGCTTACAAATCTGAGTGTGAACACGAAGAGAAGCACTATTTTGATTTGAGCACTTCACCGTCATTTATGCATGCCGAGGAGCCAGTTTATTTTTTTTTGGAGGAGGACTGTTTTTTGCCTTAGCACTTTGATTGAATTCAAGTCTTAGAAGTCACATGGACTTTTATTGCACAAGTCACTTTATGTTTGTTGCATGTATACTACACAGTGGAATATATTGTCGCATTGTATTATTTCACTGTTTATGGGAGGATTTACTCCTACAATTTGCTGTTGCACAATTTTTTTTAATTTTATAGTTACATTATGTTTATGAATATTCACTGAAAGTCATTATTTTAGATCACGACTGCACTTTTGCCTATTTTTAGTGATTTGTTCTCACAGAGGAGTGATCATATACTATTTATAATTGTTTATTTTATATTATTTATATTGTAGTGATATTTAGTTTACTAGGAGATTTATTTATCTTTGTTTTGGGTTTTTGCTAGGATTAGCGCAGCACCATTTCATTATTTATGTAATTGACAGCATGGCCACATAAACCCACTTTTGATGGAAACAGCCCTAGTGGGGCGTTTGTCATTATGCACAATATCATTCCTTTTCCCCCACAAATCACAGCAAAAAACCTGGCCTCTTCTCTGGGCCAAACGAACTCCCCTACTGCAGTCCTTTATATAAGCTAAGTTGTATTGTTAGCACACTGACACACGCCCAATGGAAGTACACGCCCATCAGTATCTTTCAATCTGTCTCTTCATGTATGTCTAAAGTGATTGCACCTGATGAGCAGGAACACATAATACTATTTGCAACTGTGTTAGCCCTTGGCTATGGGCATCAAATCTCCAACAACAGGCCAAAGATTGAAGTCCATTTGCATGCACATACACCAAGCAACAGTTTTCTAAGCATATGTACCTGTGCAGTGTAAACCCTACAATTTTAAATGTCCAAGTCCCTGGGCATGATTAGTGCTAACAAACATTAACATCAGTCCCTGGCTGCAATGAACTTCCAATATAAAGTCCAAAATTAACTTTCTTACATTAGAGACTATTTCGACAGGAGACAAATACAATTCAAGCATGTCTGTCTTTGGATTGTGGTGAGAAACCCACACAGGGGGAGCATATAAACTTCAACACAAGCATTAGCATGTTGGGGAATTGAACCAGCAACCCCAGTGCTGCTAGACAGAAATGCTACCCACTTAGCCAGTGGGCAGCCTTACACATGTAGTCTGCATCTCTGTGGTGTGAATCAGCCCTAAGTCCATAGCCATGCCCAGTGTCACAAGCAATATACAATACATTGTCCTAAGTATTGGGACACCTGTCTTTACACGCACATAAACTGTAATGGCATCCCAGTTTAATGGGTGGAGGAACTTGACTGGCCTGCACAGAGTCCTGACCTCAACCCGATAGAACACCTTTTGGCTGAATTAGAGCAGAGACTGTGAGCCAGGCTTCTCATCCAACATCAGTGCCTGGCCTCACAAATGCGCTTCTAGAAGCCTGGTCAAACATTCCCATAAACACACTAAACCTTGTGGACAGCCTTCCCAGAAGCTGTTATAGCTGCAAAGGGTGGGCCAAATCAAATTTTAACCCTACGGACTAAGACTGGGCTGCCATTAAATTTCATGTGTGTGTAAAGGCAAGCATCACAAAACTTTTGGCTAGATAGTGTATTTGGCAAGATTTACAATGGTGGTGGAACCCTCCTACACATAAATAGTACATTTAGACATAATTTATAATTTTAGGACCTGAGTCAGGAGTTATGTTTAACAACATAGGGAGACAACTTCTCTAGATGATGCTGCACGTTTGGGATTCAAACCCAGACCCTCAGGGATGCTAAGTTGAAGTTCTAACATCTAAGCCATGGAGCTGCCACATGTGGAAACCTGCTACACATAAATACACATATACTGCACTTCTTTAGACATATAGGTGGTGGAATTACATTACTCAAGAGTTATTCTTCTTGATTTATTCTGTGATATGTGGTGGTTCTTGGTGGGTGAGTGTAGAATAGTGACGTTACCCTCTGATTTTTGGGAATTACATTTTAATTTCTGATGTTGGTACACATATCACATTTTTTTGGGCTCAAATTATGATTATTTGGAAATATTAAAAAACACACAAAGTTGTGACTCATTTTAAATTTGCATCAGCAATGGTATTGTCTGTGGATTGTAAAAGCACCTGTGCGAGTTTTGTTAAAGATTTTTGTGAGATGGAGAGTAACAAGTGAAAGTGGCAGAGAAAAATATATTTTACCAAAACATTCCACATTCTAGCATTCTTAAAAACAAAATAGATGATGAAGCAACATTATTGCAAGGAAAACTTATTTCAGAGAAAAATAGGATTTTTGTACTCACCGTAAAATCCTTTTCTCTGAAGTTCATTGATGGACACAGCTCCATTAATCTTGACCGTAGGGTTATTACGCCACCTCCAGGAGAGGACTAGGCAGAACATGTATTACATGTGAAAAACAACTGAACTGTACAGCTCCACCCATGGGGCGGTCCCTCTGGCAATAACCCCTCAGCCTGCTTCCTGCAGCTCAGTACGTCAACAAGCAGTATAACATAAACTAATAGGAGGGGTGGGTGCTGTGTCCGTCAATGAATTTCAGAGAAAAGGATTTTACGGCGAGTACAAAAATCCTATTTTATCTTCCGTTCATTGACGGACACAGCTCCATTAATCTTGACCGTAGGGACGTCCCCAAGCAGTGTCATAATGAGGGGTGGGAACAGCAAACATAACTACACCCACAACCAGAGGTGCTCCACAACGGAGGAGTCACCATCTGAACCAACCACAGCAGAACTTGTGGTCAACATATGCATCAGAATGCATTGACAATCAAAATGTAACTTTCTCTAACAAAAGGAAAAGGTGTAAACTGCAACGATTACACAGCTGCCTGCAAAACTTTGCGGCCAAAGCAGGCATCCGAAGATGCGTTTACATCAACTTTGTAGAACTTTGTAAAAGTGTGAATGGACGACCAAGTCGCCGCCTTACACACCTGGGAGACTGGCGCTTGATGTTGGAAAACCCAAGAGGTCCCAATTGCCCTGGTGGAATGGGCTGTGACAGGAAAGGGGGACACCTGCCCCTTCAAGGCGTAAGCCTGGACCGCGATCTGTTTGATCCACCTGGAAATGGTGGTCGACGAGACCGCCAGCCCTTTTTTTGGACCAGCCACCGAAACGAAGGTGGGGAGCCGAAACCACCTTCGGCAGAAAGGAAGGTTGCGGACGCAACACCACCTTATCCCTGTGGATAACCAGATAGGGCGACTTGCAAGACAAGGCCGCCAGCTCAGAAACCCTCCTGGCTGATGTAATAGCCACTAAAAAGACCACTGAGAAAGAGTCAACAAAGAAATTTCCCTGATGTTTTCAAACGGCGGTTTCTGAAGCGCCAATAACACGAGGTTCAGACCTCACAGAGGTAGGGGTGGATGTACTGGAGGGACTACATGCCGAACCCCTTGCACAAAAGTGCTTACCAATGAGTGAGACACCAGGGGTCATTGGAAAAAAACAGCCAAGGCTGATATCTGTCCCTTGACGGTGGGGCAGGCTAACTTTTGGTCCACTCCTCACTGTAAGAACAACAGGATCCCGGCCACGGAATAGGTGCATGGGCGCCACCCCATCTCCTCACACATGGAGATATAAGCCTTCCACGAACAATGGTATATCTTCCGGGAAGAAGATTTTCGTGCCCTCAGCATAGTGGAAATTACTGAGTCCGACAGGCCTTGGTTCCTTAGCACCTGGCTTCCAGCGGCCATGCCGTTAAAACCAACGACGCTAAAGCAGGATGGAGTATCGGACCTTGCGATAGGAGGTCCTCCCGCATCGGCAAACGCCAAGGAGCATCCGCCACCAGGCTGTCAGATTAAGGTACTCACCGAGACCAAGATGCAGAGAGCAGTTCACTCTTGCAACTAAGCGCACTCCACCCCCTGGAGATGGTACAGAGGGTGAATTGCACGAAGAGGCACAAGCTACCAGCAGGATGGGCAGATCTTGCGTGAAGGTCAGCGAGGAGCTGGATAGCTGTGCAGGTGCTGGTGGGTGTTGGGCCCAGCGGGTCAGTAGGAGAAAAAAGTCCAGGACAGGCTGGAAGCCGGGATTCAAGGCTGAGAGAAATCCAAGAGCAGGCTGAGGGTCAAACACAAGAGACAACAGAAAAATCCCAAAACAGGCAGAGGGTCATGGCACTGGAGACTGAGGACAAATCCGGGTCACAGGCTGAGGGTCAAGGCACAGGAGACAGAAGGCAAATCCGGGTACAGGCTGAGGGTCAAACACCAGAGGTAAACAAAGTCCGTTAAACAAGCCAGGGGTCAAGTCCAGGAGAGAATCACAGTTGGTCAAGGCAATCCAGGCCACAACAGGTAATCGATCAGCAGGAAACAGGAACAAGGTTTCTTCCCTGACAGTGCCCCCCCAAGGGGCGGCCTCTGGACGCCCAAGCTTGCCATTAAAGTGGAGTTCCACCCAAAAATGGAACTTCCACTTTTTGGATTCCTCCCCCCCTCTGGTGTCACATTTGGCACCTTTCAGGGGGGAGGAGGGAGCAGATACCTGTCTAATACAGGTATTTGCTCCCACTTCCTGGCATAGATCACCGCAGTGATTGCGGTGACCTACGCCACTTCCGCCGCCTACTCTGTCCTCCTCCACCACTGTATTCTGTCAGACACAGAATACAGCAGGGACCTGAGAGGACGCTCAGCACGACTCGCACATGTGCAGTAGGGAACCAGGAAGTGAAGCCACACGGCTTCACTTCCTTATTCCCTTACTGAGGATGGCGGCGGCAGCAGCCGAGAGCCGAAGGACGGATCGGCTTCGGCTGCTGACACCGCGGGCTCCCTGGACAGGTAAGTGTCCATATATTAAAAGTCAGCAGCTGCAGTATTTGTAGCTGCTGGCTTTTAATATTTTTTTTCAGCAAACCTCCGCTTTACCTCTGGATGTTCCTGGTGGAAGGCTTTGATCAACCGTGGAGCATGTAGGTTCCCAGAGGGTTCCCAAGAGTTATCTTCGGGGGGATACCCCTTCCATTTTATCAAATACTGGCGTTGTCTACCTGTCTTTCTGCAGTTTAGTATGGCTTCTACTTAAAATTCGTTCTCTTCATTAACCTCAACTGGAGGAGGAGGAGGTTCCTCTCTTCCAGGAAATGGACTGGGGACCACTGGTTTCAGGAGAGATACGTGAAATACTGGGTGTATCCTATAGGAGCTAGGTAACGCTAGCTCGAAGGCTACAGGATTCACCATTCTTTTAATCTTGAATGGCCCTATGAATCTAGGGCCCAATTTCCGTGAAGGGCAAGGTAACCTGGGATTGGTGGCAGATAGCCAAACTATCTCACCTATTTTGAAGTCCGGGTTTCCTTTCCTTCCTTTGTCATAATACTTCCTGTAACTGTCTTGAGCCTTTTGCATGGTCTCCTGGATCTTCTGGAAATTTGATTGAATAGAGGTTATTCGATCTTGGACGGCAGGGACTGAGGTTTCAGGGACAGGCTGGAAGTCGGGGTTCAAGGCTGAGATAAATCCAAGAGCAGGCTGAGGGTTAAACACAGGAGACAACAGAAAAATCCCAAAACAGGCAGAGGGTCACGGCACTGGTGACTGAAGACAAATCCGGCTCACAGGCTGAGGGTCAAGGCACAGGAGACAGAAGGCAAATCTGGGTACAGGCTGAGGGTCAAACACCAGAGGTAAACAAAGTCTTTTAAACAAGTCAGGGGTCAAGTCCAGGAGAGAATCAGAGTTGGTCAAGGCAATCTGGGTCACAACAGCTAATCGATCAGCAGGAAACAGGAACAAGATCACAGGGAAACAGAGACAAACCAGCAATTTGCTGAACAACCAGGCAGCTTTTATAGGCAGGCAGAGGATTCACGTTATGCGTGCGCTAGTGCGCATGCGCGCGTGCCGTCCAACTGAACCGCGAAAGCGCATGCGCCGAAGCGCCATTTCACCGCGCATGCGCACAGGGAAACGGCAAAGCTGACAGGATTGATTCTGGTTTCTTCCCTGACACAGGAGTACCAGGTCAGCGTACCAAAGGCAGAGGCCAATCTGGGGCAACCAGTATTACTGGAATCCCCTCGGCCTCCACTCTGTGGAGCAGACGGGGTAACAGTTTGAGTGGAGGGAAGGCGTAAATCAGCCGGTACTGCTTTCATGGAGCCACCAACGCATCTGACACATCCACCCAAAGATCTCTTGCCCTGGATACGAACCTCCGAACCTTTCGATTGAGCCGAGAGGCCAGAAGGTCCACATCTGGTGTGCCCCACCGCAGGCAAAGAAGCCTGAGCACCTCCGGATGCAGAGCCCATTCTCCTGGGTCCAGCATCTGACGACTTAGATAGTCCGCCTGCCAGTTTTCTACTCCCAGATGGATATGGCCGACAGGGCCGGTACGTGTCGCTCTGCCCACCGAAGGAAGTGAGCCACCTCCCGTGCTGCAGCCGAGCTTAGTGTTCCTCCTTGATGGTTGACATATGTCACATGCTCGAGCACATTGATCGGTAACTAGGATTCCTCCCTCGACCAGAGGCCCTGGGTCGATTGTACTCCCAATACTCCACCCCAGCCGGTCAGGCTGGCATCCATTGTGATCACAGTCCAATGAAGAGGTAGGAACAATTTCCCGGACTGAAGGGCCAGAGATCTCAGCCACCAGAGAAGAGAGTCCCTGACTAACTGGCTCACCCGAATCTGCTGATTCAGGGATAACAGAGATTTGTCCCATTTTGACAATATCTCCTTCTGCAAGACTCTGGTGTGAAATTGGGCGTATGGAACCGCCTCGAAGGAGGCAACCATAAGGCCCAGAACTCGCATGCAGAAACACAGCGACGACCACCTGCGGTTCCTCAGCAACAGCTTCACCGTGGTCCTGAGAGTCTGCAGTTTGTCCAAAGGGAGAAATACTCTCGCTTCTACGGAGTCCAGCAATAAGCCTAGGTACTCCAGACGTTGAGTCAGCATTAGTACCGACTTCTTGAGGTTCAACACCCACCCAAACTCCCTTAATTCTGAGGTGGAAGCTGCTCTTAGCAGGAGATCTTCTAGGTAACCCATGATTGCGATCCCACTTGTCGCAACAACGCCAAAATTGGGGCCAATACCTTGGTAAAGACTCAGGGTGCTGAAGCCAGACAGGCACTATAACCCTGCGGCTGAGCAGGCCCAAACAGGGCCTCCTGGAGAGCCGGGAGTAGGGGTATGCTGGAGGGAAAAAAATCTGTTTGGTGGCCAAGAGAGGAACTCTATCTTGTAGCCCGATGAAATCAGTTCGCAGACCCATTGGTCGGACAGCCGAGAGGCCCACCGAACTGCAAACTCCCGAAGGCAACCCCCCACCCCTGTATTGGGGGGGGCAACCTTCATGCAGTAGCACTTTTGCTCGCGGGCTTGTTGGGCTTGCGAGGCCAGGGACGCTTCTGTCCCTCAGTAATCGCCCTGTCAGACTGGGAGCGTTTACCTGAGGTCCCGGGCAGATAAAAAAGCCTCTTTTGAGCGGAAAAGGAGGGCCCTTGCCTGAGGCGTGGCTCCTTACCCTTCCTGGACTGTGGGAGCAATGTGCTCTTCCCACCTGTGACATTCTTAATAATGTCATCCAGCGAGGCTCCAAATAGCCGCTCACCAAGGAAGGGCACATCCGTCAGGGCTTTTTTAGATGCCTGGTCCGCAGACCAACATTTCAGCCAGATCAGGCGCGGCAGCACCACTGCTGACACTGATGCTCTGGAGAGCAAGGAAAGTGTATCCAGGGCCGCATCACAGACATACTTAGTTCCACACAGACTGGAGGAGGCTGCTACGTCTCCAATTCATGGTGCAATAGTTTTGCCCATTCAGTAAAGGTCTGCGACACTAATGCCGTGACCAGCACTGGTCATAGCGCTGACCCCGCAACCGTAAAGATGGACCGGGCCACTGCCTCGGCCCTCCTGTCGGTAGGGTCCTTAAATGCAGGAGTCCCTTCTACCAGGATCGTGGTTACTTTGTTTAATTTGGATACTGGGGGGTACACAACTGGGGGAGCCGACCATTTTTTAAGAAGGCTCTCCTCAAAGGGGTAATGCACCGCCATTCTTTTTGGGACCGAAAAGGTCAGTTGCGGGCTTCCCCATTCCTTGTATATGAACTTATCAAAGTAAGTCAGATACGGAAACACCTTAGGTGTACGGGCTGGCTTACGGGACCCAAAAGGGACCGCCACCTCGGCAGAGGATCCTGCCGCATCCTGTATTTTCAGGGTATCACGCACAGCGGTGATAAGTGCTCCAACTAGCGCTTTTTCCTGCGCAGAACCGGAATCATCCTCACTGTCTGACCGGTCCTGGTCAGCGTTCTCTGACACATCAGAACAGGGGCCGCCAGCCACTGCGGGGCCCGAGTCTGAATCAGAGCAGGGGTCGTTTCTTACCCCCCTTGCACCCGCATGCCACCTCCACCCTGGCAACGAACGTTTCAAGGACCTCCGACAAAGCATCCAAAGACATGGCACTACTTGCAGGCGAGCCGGTTGCAATTGCAGGGAGGTCTGGGGAAGAAACGCCAGCTTCTGACGTCATGCTGACCCACCCTGTCTGCCACCCTTGGGGACTTAGGACAAGGTGCTCAATCCCACCCTCCTAGCTGCTACAGACTGATGGGCTCCCACCGCAGGACTCACCACCCTGACTGATTGCTGCGCCGTGCTGCTGCTGATGGCTGTATCCAGTGTCAGCTCACAAGTGTCCAGGAACAAAAACCGCGCTGTTCTGAGGCACAGGAACCAGCGCTGTGGGGAAAAACCACTCCAAGGCTACAAGAAAATGGCCGCTGGGCGCCCTGTACAGGAGAAAAAACACAGGGAAAATGGCCGCCGAACTCCGAGAAAATGGCCAACAATCACTGCTGTACACAGAAAATGCACAGATAATGGCGGCGGTCAGCGCTATGGCGGCAGCACATGCAGAGCCCACAGATATCCAGAAGCACAGGGACACAGACAGTCAGCGCAGCCCCCAATCAAGGATCAGAGCCCCCCGGAGGACCCCTGGCTCAGGTACACACACCGCAATACAGCCCAGTCATGCAGCATGCCCCACGGGGGGGGGAGCAGGGACAGGGAGAGAAGAAAGGAAGAAAAGGGACCCCCTAATCGACCTCCCAGGGAATGCCCAGCTGCTCTGTCCTGCCGAGACAGGAAGAGTTGTACTTACCATCCAGACGAGCTGAAGGCATCCCATCACAGACCCACACCGTAGTACGGGGTAGCTGTGGACCATGGCACACTGTGACAAAGACATCCGTAGTCTGGTCATATGTGTGCCCCAGAGCATTGCGCTTACCGGCCGCCCCTGGAGCCTGAGGGGCATGTCGTGGCCGACCCAGTGCATAGCTAGGGCCTGCACATGCTTGATGGCCAGGCTGGGGAGACTACAAGGATCTATATTATCCAGCCTGTCACCCAGCCGGCTGTTGATAGAAGATCACAGGATCTTAAAATTTTGCGCAAAAGGCAAAAATACAGAAAAAAATCCCCAGGACCGATGGTCCCGACAGGGAGCCTAGGTCCTTCTCCTTCACTGGGCAGAAAAAAACTGAGCTGCAGGAAGCAGGCTGAGGGGTTATTGCCAGAGGGACCGCCCCCTGGGCGGAGCTGTACAGTTCTGTTGTTTTTCACATGTAATGCATGTTCTGCCTAGTCCTCTCCTGAAGGTGGCGTAATAACCCTACGGTCAAGATTAATGGAGCTGTGTCCGTCAATGAACGAAAGAGAAAATACATTTCATCTCAACAATAAAAGTATTTATTTGGGGAAGTTACAATTGTACCATTAGAATCAATGGCTGAAACTTGCATTGGACTATATAGCGCGGATTTTCACTCTCAAAAGCGAATTTTAGCCCAGCGCTAATTTTGGTATTTACAATAGCACCCTGTCAAAAAACCATGGGAGTTGAAATGAGAGTAGTTTGCATGTCGGAGCATGCTTAGTTGTGCTGGCACCTAGTCTCTTCTCAGACTTTTAACCACTTCAGCCCCGGCAGGATTTACCCCCTTCCTGACCAGAGCACTTTTTACAATTTGGCACTGCGTCGCTTTAACTGCTAATTGCGCGGTCATGCAATGCTGTACCCAAACGGAATTTGCGTCCTTTTCTTCCCACAAATAGTGCTTTCTTTTGATGTTATTTGATCACCTCTGCGGTTTTGAAAAAAAAAATGACATTTTCTACTTTTTGTTATAAAAAAAATCCAATAAACTCAATTTTAGTCATACATTTAGGCCAAAATGTATTCGGCCACATGTCTTTGGTAAAAAAAAATGTCAATAAGCGTATATTTATTGGTTTGCGCAAAAGTTATAGCGTCTACAAACTAGGGTACATTTTCTGTAATTTACACAGCTTTTGTTTTATGACTGCCTATGTCATTTCTTGAGGTGCTAAAATGGCAGGGCAGTACAACCCCCCCCCCCCCAATGACCCCATTTTGGAAAGTAGACACCCCAAGGAAATTGCTAAGAGGCATGTTGAGCCCATTGAATATTATTTTTTTTGTCCCAAGTGATTGAATAATGACAAAAAAAAAAAAAAAATTAGAAAAAGTTGTCACTAAATGATATATTGCTCACACAGGCCGTGGGCATATGTGGAATTGCACCCCAAAATACATTCAGCTGCTTCTCCTGAGTACAGGGATACCACGTGTGGGACTTTTTGGGAGCCTAGCCGCGTACGGGGCCCCGAAAACCAATCACTGCCTTCAGGATTTCTAAGGGCGTAAATTTTTGATTTCACTCCTCACTACCTATCACAGTTTTGAAGGCCATAAAATGCCCAGATGGCACAAAACCCTCACAAATGACTCCATTTTGGAAAGTAGACACCCCAAGCTATTTGCCGAGAGGCATGTTGAGTCCATGGAATATTTTATATTTTGACACAAGTTGTGGGAAAGTGACACTTTTTTTTTTTTTTGCACAAAGTTGTCACTAAATGATATATTGCTCACACAGGCCATGGGCATATGTGGAATTGCACCCCAAAATACATTTAGCTGCTTCTCCTGAGTATGGGGATACCACATGTGTGGGACTTTTTGGGAGCCTGACCGCGTACGGGGCCCCGAAAACCAATCACCGCCTTCAGAATTTCTAAGGGCGTAAATTTTTGATTTCACTCTTCACTACCTATCACAGTTTCAGAGGCCATGGAATGCCCAGGTGGCACAACCCCCCCCCCCAAATGACCCCATTTTGGAAAGTAGACACCCCAAGCTATTTGCTGAGAGGCATGGTGAGTATTTTTCAGCTCGCATTTGTTTTTTAAAATGAAGAGACAAGAAAAAAAATTTTTTTTTCTTTTTTCAATTTTCAAAACTTTGTGACAAAAAGTGAGGTCTGCAAAATACTCACTATACCTCTCAGCAAATAGCTTGGGGTGTCTACTTTCCAAAATAGGGTCATTTGGGGGGGGGTTGTGTCACCTGGGCACTCCATGGCCTCCGAAACTGATAGGCAGTGAAGAGTGAAATCAAAACTTTACGCCCTTAGAAAGCCTGAATGCGGTGCTTGGTTTTCGGGGTCCCGTGCGCGGCTAGGCTCCCAAAAAGTCTCACACATGTGGTATCCCCGTACTTAGGAGAAGCAACAGAATGTATTTTGGGGTTTAATTTCACATATTCCCATGGCATGTGTGAGCAATATATCATTTAGTGGCAAAAAAAAAAAAAAAATTGTCTTTTTCCCGCAACTTGTGTCACAATATAAAATATTCCATGGACTCGACATGCCTCTCAGCAAATGGCTTGGGGTGTCTACTTTCCAAAATGGGGTCATTTGGGGGGGGGTTGAACTGTCCTGGCATTTTATGCACAAAATTTAGAACCACTTGAAGACAAAGCCCTTTCTGACACTTTTTGTTTACATGAAAAAATTATTTTTTTTTGCAAGAAAATTACTTTGAACCCCCAAACATTATATATTTTTTTTAAAGTAAATTCCCTACAGATTAAAATGGTGGGTGTTTCATTTTTTTTCACATAGTATTTGCGCAGCGATTTTTCAAACGCATTTTTTTGAGAAAAAACACACTTTTTTAAAATTTGAATGCACTAAAACACACTATATTGCCCAAATGTTTGATGAAATAAAAAAGATGATCTTAGGCCGAGTACATGGATACCAAACATGACATGCTTTAAAATTGCGCACAAACGTGCAGTGAAAACAAAATAAATACATTTTTAAAAGCCTTTACAGGTTACCACTTTAGATTTACAGAGGAGGTCTACTGCTAAAATTACTACCCTCGATCTGACCTTCGCGGTGATACCTCACATGCATGGTGCAATTGCTGTTTACATTTGACGCCAAACCGACACTTGCGTTCGCCTTAGCGCGAGAGCAGGGGGGGACAGGGGTGCTTCTTTTTTTTTTTTTTCCCTTTATTATTTTTTTGCTTTTTTATCTTATTTTTAAACTGTTCCTTTCATTTTATTTTTTTTTTAATCATTTTTATTGTTATCCCAGGGAATGTAAATATCCCCTATGATAGCAATAGGTAGTGACAGGTACTCTTTTTTGAAAAAAATTGGGGTCTATTAGACCCTAGATCTCTCCTCTGCCCTCAAAGCATCTGACCACACCAAAATCGGTGTGATAAAATGCTTTCCCAATTTCCCAATGGCGCTGTTTACATCCGGCGAAATCTAAGTCATGAAATGCTCGTAGCTTCCGGTTTTTTAGGCCATAGAGATGTTTGGAGCCACTCTAGTCTCTGATCAGCTCTATGGTCAGCTGGCTGAATCACCGGCTGCATTCTCAGGTTCCCTGTTAAGACAGGAGAGCCAGAGAAAAACACGGAAGACGGTGGGTGCTTGTAAAAGCAGTCTAGAGGCTAATTAGCTGCTAGGATTGCTTTTACGTGAAAGCCGACCGCTGGCTGAAAAGAATCATCATCATCATTCTGGTATAACCACTCAAACTCGTGAATTGCGTACCTGAAGACAAAAAAATGGTTAACAATAAAACACAGTAAACGGTAAAGTATAAAAAATTACATACCTGAAAAGTAAACATGATAAAACATAATAACAATAAAACATTGCAGAATAGAATACAGTAAAAAAAGAGCAGAACAATAGAGAGAGAATAGAGAGAGAACTTTAAAACGACAACTATTTTTTTTTATTTTATATTTTTTTGTGGGTTTTTTTTTTTTACACTTTTTTTTGTAACTGTAACTTTTATAACTGTAACCGGTTCCAGGTTCGGGTCCCTCAAAATGCGATGGCATCTTGGGAGACCCTGTGAAAGTGTGCCTAGTCTGTGCAATGCTGTACCCTACACTAATACTCAACTAGTGTATGGTAGCATTCAAAACATTCACCAATGCAAAGACCAGGATTGTCAGGACAGGAGGGACAATAATAGCGGGTGTCACGCCTATATCCGTGCTTGCTGTAGACATGACATCTTTTTTGGGGGGGTTCGTTGGGTAGGGGTACTCGGGAGGACATAAAGAAAATGCCTCTCATGCAGCCGACTGCATTTGGTTGGGGATGTGAATGGGGGAAGTACGGGTGCTGCAGAAGTGGTGGGTTCCCAATTAGGATTGGCGAATGCAGCAGGAAGGGCACTATGGGCACGACGGGCCTGTGTTTGTCTTCTTCTTGGTGGCAGCGGGACACTACTTACCAGCTTGAACTGCACTTATGGGACTCGCCACGTCACCAAGTGTTACTGCAGGGCTGGTTTGACTACGACCTGGGTGTACTAGGCCGCTGGCGCTTGCCAGTTCACCAAAACGCTACCAAAAAAACTGTTAGTGATCGCAGGGATCAGGCCTGACTCTGCGAACGCTGCAGTTATGTGTTTAGTGTTTAGTGTTTTGTAAGTGACAGTGATCGATCGATACTGCACTTGGGTGGGCTGGGCTGGGCGGAAGGGCAAAACGCAGGTGCTAGCAGGTATCTGGGCTGATCCCACTAACACTGCATTTTTGGGAACCCTAAATTGCTGGGGACGCTAGTTTAGATCTAATTGGATCAGATATTGATCCGTTCAGATACTATACCACTAAGGGAGGCATATGCTGCGTGCGTGGTTGTTAGCGGTACTGGCGCTAATTTGACGCTGCCTGGGGCGACGCTTATCAGTGACGGGCGATCAGGGGGCTAAACCTTTATTCGGTAATAAACGGCGGGTGCCCTGACACTATAAAAAATAAACGAACTAACCAGCGTCACCCGTAACAGTTATACGGTGATCAGTGGTGAAAGGGTTAACTAGGGGGCAATCAAGGGGTTAAAACATTTATTAGATAGTATATGGGGGTCCCTGACGCTATAAAAAGCTGACGGCGAACCTATATATTTACCTCCCTAACTAGCGTCACCAGTGACACTAATACAGCGATCAGAAAAAAGATCGCTTAGCGACACTGGCGACGGGGGGTGATCAGGAGGTTAAAACTTTATTAGGGGGAGTTAAGGGGGTATCCTAGACCTAAAAGGGGCTAACACTAACTGCCCTACCACACTAACTGTCACAAACTGACACCATGCAGTAATCAGAAAAAAAAAACAAAAAACAAAAAAAAAACTGCTTGGTGTCAGTGTGACGGGGGGGGGGGGTGATTGGGGGGTGATCGGGGGTGTAATGTGTGCCTGGCATGTTCTACTTAGTGTGTAGTGTTTGTGCACTCACATTGCAGTCTTCTCTCCTCGGCGCCGGAACAGAAAATACCGAGCCGAGGAGAGATGACATCATTTCCTTTGCTGCTGTTTAGCATACAGCAGCAGAGGAATGATCTGATTGGCTGGGAGCGGGCCACGAATGGATGGTCTCTCCCTCACGTCTGATCACTCCCAGACACTAGCCGACCGCCTCGGGCACCAGGGGGGGTCCGATCGGCCCCCCCGCCCGCGGGAGGCAGATCATGTACAGGTACGTGATTCTGCCTGCCCGTGCCATTCTGCCGACGTACATCGGCGTGAGGCGGTCGGCAAGTGGTTAAAGATATTTCAGTTTAGAAATAATTTTTTCACCATTTAAAAGCAGATTATCTTTAAACAATATACCACATATTTCAGTACCCTTTAGGCAATGCTCTAAACATTATTTCCATGTACACTACTCCAGGTTTTAGCAGAGTAAGGGTTTGGGCGCTATTTGTTTTGAGGGAGCTATAGTAAACTCGATTTTGGGAGTATTTTTTCACCAGCGCTATAGTGAATACCGTTTTATCACTAATTAGTGCGATTAGCGCTAATTCGCACGATTAACTCTAATTTGCGCTAATTAGTACTGCGGCGCTATAGTAAATGACCCCCTGTCTGTCTTAACAAGGGGTTAAGTATCTCAAGGTTTCTGCATTGTATGTTAATGAGGGGAATTTGACTCTGTCCCCACTTTGTCCCTCTGAAATTGTTTAGATTAGCTTGTGGTCCTGTTTATATATATCTTTCTGTCTTCCTGTTAGAGATTTTCACTTACTTCTGTATGGGGAAAGTGTTGTCACTGGGACATGTGAATGAGGAGATACCTCTAATGGATCCCCAAATAGTAGTTAAAACCCAGCCTTCTTTGCCACTCTTTCCAAAACTTAAAAAAAAAAAAAACATTTTAGCTAGGCATAGACCTTAAAATGAAAAATTAGATCTTCCAAACCAAAAAAGAGACATCTCTTGATACCGTTTTTAACTGTCAGCATGGTTTTATCATCAGTCTCTAGTAATCATTTATCCTAATGATTTTAACAAATATCAAATCTGTCTCCATTTTACAGACTTTACATTATGTGCAAAATAAAGCAAATTACTGTAGATGGAAAGAAAATAGGAAAGGTAGATATGTTTTGCATGTGCTACAATTTCATCCTTACTGTATGACATGACATAGCACATGCTGAAAGTACATAAACTTGGCAAGATCATTTTGAGCCTAAACCGGATAGAAAACACTGGAAGCTTTTACGAGCCATTAAATCAAGATGGTATCAACAATTTTAATTTTCACTGCATCTGTTGAATTTGTCACACTGTTGATTTCCACCCCTGGGAGCATATTCATACTCACAGTGATTATTCTGGATGTAGCCAATTCAAAAAATATTAACTTAAGTTACCAGCTTATTTGTGGCATCACAATATTCAACATTTTTCATCAATTATTACGTTTCTGTGAGAACATCATTGCCTTCATAAACAACGACTTCATTATTACTGCGACAGGCCAGAGCCTAGTTTCAGCTATTGACAAGGTTTGTTATCTATGCAACTTTTACTTTTCCACCTTGCTTTGTCTGCATTATTGTCTAAAAATTGTGAATTTAAACCAAAAATTCTACATTTTTCTGCAAAAAACATTTCCCAGAACCTATAAATGGATCTTTATGTCAACTGTTGTTGGTTCAATTATTTTGAATTTCTTTTCTTTTTGGGGCAAGTCAAATGGCTCTACATTCAATAATACTTTCACTGAAGATAAACCTATTGTAGCCATTTATGGCATCTTAATTTTATTGTCCTTCATCATCCTATTTTTTTCAGCTTTGACAGTTATAATGTCTCTCTTAAAACATGTGAAGAAATTGAAAAAAAACAATGCTCACAGCTTAAGAACCCCAAGTGTGGAAGCCCATGTTAAAGCTACACAAACGATTATGTCTTTTCTGGTCATTAATTTAATTTATTTTGGGGCTAGCCTTTCCTATTTAACTTTTACATTTATTGACATTTATCAATATGTTGCATGCGCAAGTTCAGCCATCTGTTTTGTGTTTACCCCAATCATCCTTATAAAAGGGAACAGAAAGCTTGAAATGACATTTTACAAACTGTTTAATGTGAAGTCAACCCAAAAGTGATTTTTCAGTTTTGGGTCAACATTGGTGGGTTGAACCATCTTTAAGCTTTTTAAGTGTCTTGCAGTTCTTAGCCAGTGCACTTTGCTTTGAGTTTCTCCCTCCCACTGTCTTCATTACAATGCAGAGTTGGTAATTTGGAGGCAGATCTCTTACTACTAGCTTACTATAGTCTTTAAAAGAATAGATATGAGTCAACCAGCAGGTTATTTAAACTGCTGACAACTACCCAGTACCTAAAGCTGGACTCACAGCAAATATAAAAGACAGAAGTTAAGGCAGTTCTGTATTATTACATCATAAAATATATCTTTGTATGAAATTAGTTTATTCAGCCTCTGGCAGCCTACTCAAAGCAAATTAAAGGGCGATTATACTTCTCCACTCCAGTGATGAGATGTCCATGAGCATGCTTGTCATCTGCTGACATTTTTAGTCGGTCTTATACCAGGTTCTGATGTTTGCCCATTTTGATTGGCCAGGCTTGGATGATGTTATGGCAAAACGTTAGTATTGCAAAAAAGCAGATAAGAATACTTCAATGCAGACAAAATACAAAAATACTCTCTATTTGCTCCTTTATTGGCCTGTTAAGCATAAAATCAGAAGCCTTTTGTTATATCTGTTTAATATGTGCAAAAATACCAGTTAATCTTGTCATGCTTAAAGTGTATTTCCACTTTTGCAGCCAAATTGGGATAACATGTTTGTTACATGTTCCTATTCACATACCCTAATTTAAAAGAATTATATTGAAAAATGACTGCTTAGATTTTTAAATGCTTTTCAATCATGCAAAATCACCTACCTGTATGTCATTTTGTTGAAATGGTTCTACCAGGGTGATGCCTACAGCCAGAGGCATCACCCCAGTACCGTTTTTTAGAGCTGGTGGCTGGCTCTCAAGTGATAACAACTGATGCGGCTAATGAGCCGCTCGGCCGTTATCACAAGCAGCGGGAGGGGACATCCCCACCGCCTTCTGCCACTCCGCCCGAGTCTCCTGTCCCACCGGGAGACCTGAGCGACCATCCGGCATGTTCGCCGGCTGGCTGGAGTCCTTAACAAAGCCGGAATCGGCTTTGATCGGGTTTCCGATGTAATAACCCAGAAGCAACCTCACTTCGAGTTTACTCGGCAGCCAACGGCGCTGACTTGAAAAAATCTAAGGTATTCAAAAATGCAGATTTTGGCATTTTGAATACTTTGAAGTGCAGAAGAGGGGTTTGGGGTCTTTTAGACCCCAGATCCCTCCATAAAGAGTACCTGTCACTGCCTATTACTGTCACAAGGGGATGTCACAAGGGATGTACACAAAGACTTAATTTTTGATGTGACAGGCCAGACACTAATTTCACCTTTTGACAAGGTCAGTTATTTATGCAACTCATACTTCTCCACCTGACTTTGTCTGCATTATTGTCTAAAAATTGAGAATTTAAACCAAAATCTCTATCTTTCTGCAAAAAATATTTCCCAGAACCTATAAATGGATCCTCATTTCAACTATTGTTGGTTCAGTTGTTTTGAGTTTTTTTCTTTTTGGGGCAAGTTGAAGGGCTCTACATTCAATAATACTTTGTCTGACAATAAGCCTACTGTAACTATTTATGGTATTTCTATGTTATTGTCCTTCATTATTTTGTTTTTTTTTCAGCTTTGACAATTTCTCTCTTTAAACATGTAAACAGTTTGAAAACCAATGCTCACAGCTTACGATTCCAAAGTGTGGAGAAACATTTTAAAGCTACAAATGATTTCGTCTTTCCTGATCATTAATTTGATTTACTTTGGAGCTGGCCTTTTCAATTTTTTTCGAGTTTCAAGACATTTATCAATATGTGACATGCACAAGTTCCGCCATCAGTTTTGTTTTCACTCCCATAATCCTTATAAAAGGAAACAGTAAACTTGAAAATGCATTTTACAAACTGTTTAATTTGAAGCCAACCCAAGGGGGATAATTCAGTTTTGGGTCAATACTTGTAGGTTGAACTATATTCAAGCTTCTTACATTTCTGGACCCACTGTCTTTATTACAAAGCAGAGTTGGAAATTTAGAGGCAGAGCTCTTACTACTAGCTAGGCATAGTCTTTAATAGATAGTAGTTAATCATGGGTTATCTAAACTATTGGCAAATACCCCAAACTGTGCAAAAACACATGTTAATCTTGTCATGCTTAAAGTGTATTTCCACTTTTACAGCTTAATTGAGATAACATGTTTGTTACATTTTCCAATTCACATAGCCTAATAAAAAAATATATATTTAAAAATGCTTAGATTTTTAAATGCTTTTTACTTTTTTTGTGATGACAAAGAGGGGGCTGTGGAGTTAATTTTTTCCATAATCAACCTTGCCTGTATTGTACGGGCAAATTTCATTAATCAGTTGTAACCTAGCGCAGGGCAGTCTTTAATACTGATTGGACCCTGGACAAAACATTTTCTTGGGCCCTCCCAAATCCACTAAACTATTTATGGGCAGTACGGGCTCAAGGGGAGGCTGCTTTGGGCCCCACAACAATGACTGGGCCTGGGGCAGCTGCCCCTTTTGCCCTGCGTTAAAGATGACCCTGAACCTAGGTTTCAACACGGTCTGTCCTAACAAAGGGTTAAAGATCTCATAGAGCAGATTACTCATTGTATGTTAATGAAGGGAGTTTGACTCCGTCCCCACATTGTCCCTCTGAAATTGTTCAGAATAGATTGCAGTCTTGTGTATAATATTTCTCCAAAAACAACTTAGGAAGTAAGACATTTTTTTTTTTTTCAAAAATTATTCTTGGATTTGCTGTGTGAATAAGAGCACATAACAAACAAACTTGACTGCAAACATGGGACTATACATTACAGTCAATGTAGCTGTAATAGTGTACAACAAAATTGAGTACTGCCTGTGATAGCTTAATAAATTGCATATGATTTTGCATATGATCATTTTCATGATAAGCTTTTCGGATGTATCCTCCTTCTTTCTGCTCCAAGCAGTACTGATACACAAAGCTTCAGAAAAGTGTTGAGAACAGCAATCTTGGAAACAATCAAAAAAACAAAAAGAACCTTTGATATTACAGGATCAAGCTGCACTTCCAGCAATGTGGTGTAAGCTCATTAAATGTAACGTGCGATCAACGATGTTGGTGAAACAGTATCTACATCAACACACCATAAATAAACATAAGGAATATGAATACTGCCCACCTATGGGAAGATATGTTTTGGTTCCTAAAGTATATTTCCACCTTTGCAGTCAAATTGGAATAACACCTACTCTTCAACTGCTACATGTTCCCATCCATGTAGCATAATTAAAAAAAAATAAATAAAAAACATTCTTACCAATTCAAATGCTGTTTTCAAAATTCCAGGTTCAAAAAATCCTGCTTAGCTTTCCTTTGTCTGTAATGTTTATATGGAGGCTTGGAAATTCATGTTTACCATAATTAAACCCCATCTGTACTGTGTTGGCAGGCCTCATTATTAGCTGTAAACTAGATTTGAACCCTCCTGGCTGTAATCCCGAGTGTCGCTCGGGGTTAAATTTCAGTACCACTAGCGGTAACCCCGAGCCACACTCGGGATTGCATTGCAGAATCTGGTACAGCGTACTTACCTTACATAAGTTTGAGATAAAAAGGTAAAGGTAAAAAACCCCAGGTGATGAAAAATAGATGTTATACTCAGCGCTGCTCCTGTAAACAATAAACACTAATACTAATAATCTAATAAAGTGCCTACATCAATGTATTCAACAGAATGATATTACTTAACATTATAAAATGCTCAGTGCTCATTATAGTGCAAAACAAATAAAGTGCAATCATATAAAGTCCATCCAAATAGTGTGTTGAACTTGTGCAAAATACGTAGTTGATGTGGTTCTCAGGTGACACTCCATGCTCCCCTCCTGGGTCCCCACTCACCAGCAATTAGTCATCCGCTGGCTCACTGGGGATCAGTGGGGATCAATGGGATCCGCCCGTGTGAAAGGGGCCTTAGACTTAATATATTCCACAGACCTAGTAACTAGATGTGTGGAAAATATTTTATATATATATAACCATTCCAATGTACTTACAATAACTTTAGTGAATGAATATCAATGTATTTTGTCATAAACATACATTATACATACTGTTAATGTATTGTTTTCTGTTTACTATATTATTAAATGAATTATGGAACTATAACAACAATCTGACCCACAACTTGTTTTTTCACATCCACAATCGGAACACCTACTTGGGAATTTGTTCCCCACCCGTTTCTGGATGCCTTATTGTATACATATATTTCACTGTAAAGGTGTCCTGGGTGTATGTAGGGTAGAAAATACTAACTATATGCTAATATTTTTTGTTCTATTTATTTATTTGTACTAATTGCTCTTATTTTTTGTAGACCATAATCAAATAAAACCATTTTACCTTTTATAGATAGTATACCTGTGTGCCTTTAAAGTCCATTTTTTGGTTGTTATAGTTCCATAAGTCTACAGTGTCACCCTGTTTTTAGGTACACATTCATTTGGGAATTTCTCAAACTGCTATGAATTATGTTTAGTGACTTGTTGGTCTTGTGTTGAATATATCTGTAACTAATTAAATAAAAGTTTAACATTATTCTTCACAGCTGTTTCAGTGTTCATTTTAATTGCTTTCTTGAGGCACTAGCTACCTCAAGAATAGAGCTGTCTACAGTTTTTTAAAGCACAATATGTACAAACTTAATGTTAGGAACGTAGTACTGTATGACTCTATGATTAGGAGCGTCACACCTATGCAGGCCACTGCTGAGCGTCCAAGCTTAAGATACGGTTCCCTTGATTGGAACAGAGGACTATGGAAATAAAAAAATTATATGACATAATGTATGCGTAAGAACAACTAAAAAGAATTTGTTTGCAAGACAAACCCAGGGTAGAGAAATACAGTAAAATGCCCAACAAATTAATATAAAAATTGTCACATATGTCCCATAAAAATGGGCAAGTTTTGAAAATATCATATACATAGTAACCGATAAAATCCATAAACTAAATAAAGGCATAAAACAATAGGCAGTTGTGGCCTTGGCTAAAGTAAAAAAAAACACAAGGATCTTTTACTTTCTACTGCTCAGCAGGATATTATTGTCACAACAAATGAGATGAATAATAGAGACATGGAGAAATTTACTATGAAGTAGTTCTATTTTTTTTACTGACATACACATTTTACACATATGAGAGAGATGTCTCACCCAGGACCATCTTTCAGGCAGGAAAAAAGGGGCATCTGCCCTGGGTCCCATCATTGTTGTGGGACCCAAAGCAGCTGCCTCCTACTTGCCAACTATCCCACTTTAAATTCCCTTGTCCCTTGAAGTTTTAGTCCCGTGCTGTGTCCTGACATCTCAGTTTGAAGTCTTGTTACTAATGCTGCCCTATTGTGTACAGATGACTCACCTGCAGACCCTGTGTTTACATGTAAATAACCGTCACTGATATGTAAAAAGCGGTGCAATTAATATGTAAATAGCCGCAGAGCGGGGGCATTGATATGTAAATATAGGCAGCAGTCACATGTATATCATACCCCCCCGAGGTGATATCCACCATCACCTCTGCTGCATGCTGCCCACTGGGGAAGTAAAGGGTATGCTGGAAAGTCCTGCCTACAACTATGATCATTAAACCTAACATCAGCCTGTTCTGCAAAGGTAAGGAAATTGGAAGTGGAACCCTTTTTCAAAATAACAGCACCGTGAATTTTGTAGGTGAATACGCACATTTCAGCAGATGTGTGAGGATGTCATTAACAATTAATGGCGCTGCTGTGTATCTGCCAAAGGGCAGCACATTTCTGTGGTGTCAGGAAAGCAATTTTGTATGTGTTCCCGACACAAAGAAATATGAACACAGGCTAAATGTCTCAGTTACATTGGCGGCCAGTGTAAATGTTCTCATTACATTGGGGCTTGGTGTACAATCCTTTCATTCACACTAGTGACAAGCAGAGCTCTTACATTGGTGGTCAGTGTAAATTCTTCATTACATTGCTGATCAGTGTACATTGCCCATACACTGGTAGTCATTGTAAATCTGCCTTTACATTGGTGGTCAGTATAGAAGTGTCACCTTACATTGGTGGTCAGTACAAATCTCCATGTCAGTGATTGCCAGTGTAAATTCCCCCTTACATGGAGGTCATTGTATATTCCCCCTTACACTATTGGTTGGTGTAAATGCTCCTATTACATTGGTGTCAGTGTAGAAATCCCTCTTTATAATGGTGGGTGCCATAAAATCCTGCTACTCTGTGGTCAGTGTAACCCCCCCCCCCCCCCCCTTACATTAGTGTTCATTGTAAATTCCCTATTACAATGGTGGTCAGTGTAGAATCGCCTACTATATACTTGCCAAAGATTTCCAGCTGCCACAGTGTACTGCCTCCTAACTAATCCCATCCCCCCACCACTGCCACTGATCCCATCAAGCACCCTAGCATTGCCACTGATCACCCCCCAGCATTGCCACTGACCCCAGAAGTCCTAGGTTTCCTAGGAGTTTTCTGTCTATTGATGGGTCCACTCATGATGTGCTGTAACGTTTAGCAACCAATCAGTGAGCAGTAATGATGTGCACTAACTTCTTGCAACTAATCATTGAGTGGTAAGGATATGCCGCAACCTCTAGCAACCAATCAGTGAACAGTAATAATGCACAGTAACCTCTAGCAACCAATTAGTGAGTGGTAAGGATGTCCAGTAACCTCTAGCAACCAATCAGTGAGCAGTATTTATGTACAATAATCTCTAGCAACCAATCAACAAGCAGAAGTCACATGCTGTAACGTCTAGCAAATAATCAGTGAGCCATAATGTGTGCTGTAATCTCTAGCAGCCAGACACTGAGCAGCAATGATGCACTGTAACCTCTGTCAACTAATCCGCAATCACAGTCTAATCTGATTCAGTAAACTGATTTTGAGTCTAGCTGCTATTTATTGTATGTCTTAACAGGTGGAGAGTGAAATTACATGGAAGGGGGCCCCCCAAGAAAATGTTTGCCCAGGGTCCATTTAATATTAACCACTTCAGCCCCGGAAGGATTTACCCCCTTCCTGACCAGAGCACTTTTTACAATTTGGCACCGCGTCGCTTTAACTGCTAATTGCGCGGTCATGCAACGCTGTACCCAAACAAAATTTGCATCCTTTTCTTCCCACAAATAGAGTTTTCTTTTGATGGTATTTGATCATCTCTGCGGTTTTTATTTTTTGCGCTATAAATGGAAAAAGACTGAAAATTTTGAAAAAAAAATGATCTTTTCTACTTTTTGTTATAAAAAAAATCCAATAAACTCAATTTTAGTCATACATTTAGGCCAAAATGTATTCGGCCACATGTCTTTGGTAAAAAAAAGTCAATAAGCGTATATTTATTGGTTTGCGCAAAAGTTATAGCGTCTACAAACTAGGCAGTACAAACCCCCCCCCAAATGACCCTATTTTGGAAAGTAGACACCCCAAGGAAATTGCTGAGAGGCATGTTGAGCCCATTGAATATTAATTTTTTTTGTCCCAAGTGATTGAATAATGACAAAAAAAAACAAAAATGTACAAAAAGTTGTCACTAAATGATATATTGCTCACACAGGCCATGGGCATATGTGGAATTGCACCCCAAAATACATTTAGCTGCTTCTCCTAAGTATGGGGATACCACATGTGTGAGACTTTTTGGGAGCCTAGCCGCGTATGGGGCCCCGAAAACCAATCACCGCCTTCAGGATTTCTAAGGGCGTACATTTTTGATTTCACTCCTCACTACCTATCACAGTTTTGAAGGCCATAAAATGCCCAGATGGCACAAAACCCCCCCAAATGACCCCGTTTTGGAAAGTAGACACTCCAAGCTATTTGCTGAGAGGCATGTTGAGTCCATGGAATATTTTAAATTTTGACACAAGTTGCGGGAAAGTGACAAATTTTATTTATTTTTTTTTTTTTTTGCACAAAGTTGTCACTAAATGATATATTGCTCACACAGGCCATGGGCATATGTGGAATTGCACCCCAAAATACATTTAGCTGCTACTCCTGAGTACAGGGATACCACATGTGTGGGACTTTTTGGAAGCCTAGCTGCGTACGGGGCCCCGAAAACCAATCACCGCCTTCAGGATTTCTAAGGGTGTAAATTTTTGATTCACTCCTCACTACCTATCACAATGTTGAAGGCCATAAAATGCCAAGATGCCCCCCCAAATGACCCCATTTTGGAAAGTAGACACCCCAAGCTATTTGCTGAGAGGCATGGTGAGTATTTTGCAGCTCTCATTTGTTTTTGAAAATGAAGAAAGACAAGAAAAAAAATGTTTGTTTTCTTTTTTCAATTTTCAAAACTTTGTGACAAAAAGTGAGGTCTGCAAAATACTCACTATACCTCTCAGCAAATAGCTTGGGGTGTCTACTTTCCAAAATAGGGTCATTTGGGGGGGGGGGGGGGTTGTGCCACCTGGGCATTCCATGGCCTCCGAAACTGTGATAGGCAGTGAAGAGTGAAATCAAAAATTTACACCCTTAGAAAGCCTGAAGGCGGTGCTTGGTTTTCGGGGTCCCGTACGCGGCTAGGCTCCCAAAAAGTCTCACACATGTGGTATCCCCGTACTCAGGAGAAGCAACATAATGTATTTTGGGGTGTAATTTCACATATTCCCATGGCATGTTTGAGCAATATATCATTTAGTGACAACTTTGTGCAAAAAAAAAAAAAAAAAAAAAATTGTCTTTTTCCTGCAACTTGTGTCACAATATAAAATATACCATGGACTTGACATGCCTCTCAGCAAATAGCTTGAGATGTCTACTTTCCAAAATGGGGTCATTTGGGGTGGTTTTGAACTGTCCTGGCATTTTATGCACAACATTTAGAAGCTTATGTCACACATCACCCACTCTTCTAACCACTTGAAGACAAAGCCCTTTCTGACACTTTTTGTTTACATGAAAAATCTATTTTTTTTTGCAAGAAAATTACTTTGAACCCCCAAACAATATATATTTTTTTAAAGCAAATGCCCTACCAATCAAAATGGTGGGCTTTTCATTTTTTTTTTTCACACAGTATTTGCGCAGCGATTTTTCAAATGCATTTTTTGGGGAAAAAACACACTTTTTTAAATTTTAATGCACTAAAACACACTATATTGCCCAAATGTTTGATGAAATAAAAAAGATGATCTTAGGCCAAGTACATGGATACCAAACATAACATGCTTTAAAATTGCGCACAAACGTGCAGTGGCGACAAACTAAATACATTTTTAAAAGCCTTTAAAATCTTTTACAGGTTACCACTTTAAATTTACAGAGGAGGTCTACTGCTAAAATTACTGCCCTCGATCTGACCTTCGTGGTGATACCTCACATGCATGGTGCAATTGCGGTTTACATTTGACGCACGACCGATGCTTGCGTTCGACTTTGCGGGAGAGCAGGGGGGACAGGGGTGCTTTTTTTTTTTTTTTCTTTATTATTTTTTTTCTTTATCATCTTATTTTTAAACTGTTCCTTTGATTTATTTTTTTTTTAATCATTTTTATTGTTATCTCAGGGAATGTAAATATCTCCTATGATAGCAATAGGCAGTGACAGGTACTCTTTTTTGAAAAAATTGGGGTCTATTAGACCCTAGATATCTCCTCTGCCCTCAAAGCATCTGACCACATGAAGATCAGTGTGATAAAATGCTTTCCCAATTTCCCAATGGCGATGTTTAAATCTAAGTCATGAAATGCTCGTAGCTTCCGGTTTCTTAGGCCATAGAGATGTTTGGAGCCACTCTAGTCTCTGATCAGCTCTATGGTCAGCTGGCTGAATCACCGGCTGCATTCTCAGGTTCCCTGTTGGGAAAGAAGAGCCAGAGAAGCCGACCGCTGGCTGAAAAGAATGATACCAAGATGATACCTAAACCTGCAGGCATCATTCTGGTATAACCACTCAAAGTCCAGCAACATACCAGTACGTCGCTGGTCCTTGTTAGGCATATATTGTAATCTTTTTTTTTCATGCAGCCTGTGGGCTGAACAAAAAAAAGAGATTGATCGGAGGGTATGCCCACCATTAGAATACCTCGCTTCATCCACCCACTTCTAATGATGGGCATACATGCACCATTTATATATGCCGAAGCATGGGGGCATCCGCCCCAAAAGTTAGGAGCAAATCTCTCCTCTGCCCCTGCTGCCCCCATGCTTCGGCATATATATCCTCCACTGGAGTCACGGCTTTATATATAGTGGGAGCAAACGCTGTTGCTGTCAAGATAAAAAAAATCCGCTCTGCAGCTGAATGGCGTACCTGAAGACAAAAAAATGGTTAAAAATAAAACACAGTAAACAGTAAAGTATAAAAAATTGCATACCTGAAAAGCAAATGTGATAAAACATAATAACAATAAAACATTGCAGAATAGAATACAGTAAAAAAGAGCAGAACAATAGAGAGAGAATAGAGAGAGAACAATAAAACGACAACTATTTTTTTATTATTTTATATATTTTTTTGTGTTTTTTTTTTTTACACTTTTTTTTGTAACTGTAACTTTTATAACTGTAACCGGTTCCAGGTTCGGGTCTCTCAAAATGGGATGGCATCTTGGGAGACCCTGTGAAAGTGCGTCTAGTCTGTGCAAAGCTGTACCCTACGCTAATACTCAGCTAGTGTATGGTAGCGTTCAAAACATTCACCAATGTAAAGACCAGGATTGTCAGGACAGGAGGGACAATAATAGCGGGTGTCACGCCTATATCCGCGCTTGCTGCAGACACAACAGCTTTTTTGGGGGGGTTTGTTGGGTAGGGGTACTCGGGAGGACATAAAGGAAATGCCTCTCATGCAGCCGACTGCATTTGGTTGGGGATGTGAATGGGGGAAGTACGGGCGCTGCAGAAGCGGTGGGTTCCCAATTAGGATTGGCGAATGCAGCAGGAAGGGCATTATGGGCACGACGGGGCTGTGTTTGTCTTCTTCTTGGTGGCAGTGGGACACTACTTGTGCTTGCCACCTCACCAGCTTGAACTGCACTTATGGGACTCGCCACGTCACCACGTGTTACTGCAATGCTGGTTTGACTACGACCGGGGTGTACTATGCCGCTGGTGCTTGCCAGTTCACCAAAACGCTACCAAAAAAACTGTTAGTGATCGCAAGGATCAGGCCTGACTCTGCGAACGCTGCAATTATGCGTTTAGTGTTTTGTAGGTGACAGTGATCGATCGATACTGCACTTGGGTGGGCTGGGCTCGGCGGATGGGCAAAACGCAGGAGCTAGCAGGTATCTGGGCTCATCCCTCTAACACTGCGTTTTTGGGAACCCTAAACTGCTGGGGACGCTAGTATAGATCTGATCGGATCAGATATTGATCCGTTCAGATACTATACCACTAAGGGAGGTTTATGCTGCGTGCGTGGGTGTTAGCGGTACTGGCGCTAACCTGACGCTGCCTGGGGTGACGCAGACCCTATCTGACCCTAAAACCTAACTTATATCACCGCCGGGCAATCAGGGGGTTAAACCTTTATTAGGTAATAAACGGCGAGTGCCCTGACACTATAAAAAATAAACTAACCAGCGTCACCCGTAACAGTTATACGGCGATCACTGGTGAAAGGGTTAACTAGGGGGCAATCAAGGGGTTAAAACCTTTATTAGTTAGTATATGGGGGTCCCTGACGCTATAAAACGCTGACGGCGAACCTATATATTTACCTCCCTAACTAGCGTCACCAGTGACACTAATACAGCGATCAGAGAAACGATCGCTTAGTGACACTGGCGACAGGGGGTGGTCAAGGGGTTAAAACTTTATTAGAGGGGGTTAGGGGGGTATCCTAGACCTAAAGGGGGATAACACTAACTGCCCTACCACTTATAACTGTCATAAACTGACACCAATGCAGTAATCAGAAAAAAAAAAACTGCTTGGTGTCACTGCGACGGGGGGGGGGGGGTGATTAGGGGGTGATCGGGGGGTGATCGGGGATGATGGGGGGTGTAAAGGGTGCCTGGTGTGTTTTACTGTGTGTGTAGTGTTTGTGCACTCACATCGATGTCTCCTCTCCTCGGCGCCAGAACGGAAAATGCCGAGCCGAGGAGCGATGACATCACTTCCTCTGCCGCTGTTTACTATACAGCAGCAGAGGAAGAATCTCATTGGCTGGGAGCAATCGCGAGGGGGTGGCCACGAATGGATGGCCTCCCCCTCATCTCTGATCACTCCGGGACAGAAGCCGACCGCCTCGGGCACCGGGGGGGGGGGTCCGATCAGGCCTCCCCACCTGCGGGAGGCAAGTAACGTACCCATACGTTACTTTGCCTGCCCGTGCCATTCTGCCGCAGTATATCTGCGTGAGGCAGTCGGCAAGTGGTTAAAGACAGCCCAGGTCTCACCAGGGTGATGGCACAGGATTTTCATCCAGGCAGGTTGAGGGTCTCCAGGGGGTTTGATTATTTGGGAGGAAGCTGGATTTTCAGTTTCCTGATTGCTTAGAAAAGTCAACTTTGGGACCTGGAGCCCAGGGCTTTCTTAGCGATCCGAGTGGGATGAAATCCCCAGTCCTGGGTCCTGAATGCGTGAACCACCAGCTAACTGACTGGTCAGGTGTGTGCTGGGCTATTAATAGACACCTGACCAGGGTTCTGGGCTCCACCCTCCCAAGGAGTCTAGGCTTGCAAGCAGTGGCATAGCTAGATGTTCTTTCACCCGGGGAAAAGACTCAGTTCAGCCCCCCCCCCTTTTACAATATTATTTTTACAATATAATTATGTTGCATTAGTGTCCCCCTTACATCAATGCTGCCCCCCTTACATCAGTGTTTTCCTTCAGAGTCCCCCATTACTTTTGAATCCCCCCTAACATTAGTGCCTCCCCTTACATCAGTGCCCCCTTACATCAGTTTCTCCCATTACTTTAGAATGCCCCAAACATCAGAGTCCCTCCTATCATCATAATCCCCTTTTACATCAGAGTCTCACCTTACATCAGTCCCCCCACCCCTTTTTATCAATGCCCCACCTTGAAATATCATTATGCAGCGCTAATCAACTGTAATTAGATACAGTCCATATAATGGATGATAAAGAGGAGCAGATGAAAGCCCTGCACCAGCTTCAGTGTGAAGATAGAAACACACCACATCACAGTGTTTCCAGCAAGTCTCCTTACCAGAGGAGTTGGACCCTCATGTTAAAGAGAGGTCAGTAAGGTCAGTAAGGCATGTAATACAGAGCCATCTTCCTCCACAACATCAAACCTTACATTAGTATCCCTCTTTATATCCATGTCCTTCCTTACATCAGTGTCCCACCTTAGTTATAAGCCCCCTTACATCAATTCCCCCCATTACGTTAGTGTTCCCCCTTCCTTCAGAGCCCCCCCTTATATCAGTGCCTCCCTTTATATCAATATCCCCTCTTAAATCAATTCCCCCTACATCAGTGTCCCCTTTTAGTACCTTACTTGCATCAGAGTCCCCCCTTACATCAGTGTCTCCTCTTACATCAGAATCCTTCCATTAATCAGAGCCCCTCCTTACTTCAGAGCCCCTCCTTAGATCAGTTCGATCCTTTATATCAATGTTCCCTCTTACATCAATTTACCCCTTACAATAGTGCCTTCCTTGCATCAGAGTCCCTCCTTACTTCATAGCCCCCCCCCCACATTCATTCTCCCCATTAACATCAGAGTCCTTCCTTAATTCAGTGTCCCTACTTAAGAGCCTCCCTGTACATCAGTTCACCCCTTTATATCACCCCTTAGATCAATGGGACCCCCTTACATTAGAGCATCCCCCTTACATGAATGTGACCCCCCCTTACATCAGAGTATCCCCCCTCACATCAATGTGACCCCCAACATCTGTGTGCCTCCCTTCCTAAATCAGTGTGTCCCCTCAGTTCTTGTCACTGTCAGGTGCAGCTCGGTTGTGTGTGAGTTGGGGGGAAGGAGGGGCTTGTGGACATGTACTTACAGAGCCCAGGGGATGTGCTGTCTTCCAGGCACAGTCCTGCTTTCACAGGCTCCTGTAACTACTCAGGAAACTTTTGGATCCCCAGGGACAGACCATCAGAGCTGACACAAGTAGCGGGGGCGGGGCACACGTGTCCTCCCGAGAACAGCATAGCATGTGGCATCTGAGGTATCTCCCACTCCTGCATCAAGCGCTCACACTCCTCTGCCTCTCCAGAGCTCTCCTCTGGACAGGTCACTGGTGCTGTGAACCTATTGAACAGGACACCGGCACCAGGAGCTAATAGGAGAGGTGGGGGGCATTTTCTCCTGCATACACTGTACCGGCCCCATTCTCCTACCGCTCCGATCCCTCTCCGAACACCTGCTGACATTCAGGTGCCCTGCACCCTCACTGCTGTCCTCCCTCAGGTTCCCATTAAACCCGCACTGCACTAAGAGCCCTTTCACACTGTGCCGCCTAGGGCGTCAGCGGTAAAGCGGCGTTATTTTTAGTGCCGCTTTACGGTCATTTTAGCAGCGCTATTTGGCCACTAGCGGGGTGGTTTTAACCCCCCGCTAGTGGCCGAAAAGGGGTTAAATCCACCCGGCGGTATCGCAGTGCTGCCCCATTTATTTCAATGGGGAGCAGTGGTGGAGGAGCGGTGAGTTCACCGCTCCAAAGAAGTTGCTGGCAGGACTTTTTCTGATGCCCTGCCAGTGCACAAGCCCTCGGGCTTTCACACTGGAGTGAATGGAGCAGCTGTTTTAGGGCGGTTTGCAGGCGCTATTTTTAATGCTATAACGCCTGCAAAATGCTCCAGTGTGAAAGGGGTCTTACAGGGAGGAGGAGAGGGAGAGAGAGAACACCCGGCACTTCTCATGGCTCTCTCCTCCTCCCTCCCCGTGCTGGGCTGACAGGAATAGTGATGTTGTTCTCTCTACTCCTGTCAGCCTTGGCGCCCCTCTCAGTGTGGTCCCCGGGGCAGGTAAGCCCCCCCCAGTTTCCACCTGGCTTGCAAGGGAGAAGCCAGAGAGTGCATGTGTGCACTGCAAGAAGCCAGAGACCCAAGCCTGAGGGTCAGAACACCAAGGGGCTGTTATCTATATGGACAGTGCTGACAAGGTAATGGTCTGCGGGAGACAGACCAGGGCCTTGGCGGAATTACCGGGGTCGCAACAGTCGCAGTTGTGACGGGGCCCGGCATTCTGCCACTGTGGGGGGGGCCCAGCGGGGTTGCTCTTCACAGCGCTCTGAGGCTGAGCGTGTCTCTCATCTAACAGCAGAGAGACACCGGCATTGTTTGTTTTATTTCCCTCTCCGTGTGTCCTCTCTCTCTCGCACGGCAGGACAGAGGACACACAGCTGATTTCCCCTCTCTGTGCTCCGCGGGCAGTCAAGTGTGAAGCTAAGGAGCTCACATTTCCCGCAGAGCACACAGAGAGGGGAGGGGGGAGATCAGCTGTGTGTCCTCTGTCATGCCGTGCGAGAGAGAGAGGACACATGGAGAGGGAAATAAAACAAACAATGCCGGTGTCTCTCTGCTGTTAGATGAGAGACACACAGGCGTAGAGTGGAGCGGACCGAAGCCGCCTCCCCCTCCTCTCTGGTTACCAAGGGGGAGGAGGAGTCTGAGGGAGAACGCTGTTCTGAGGTCTGTAAAGTTTGTATTCAAATAGACATGTGCTGGGGGGGACACTATGGGGTGGGGGTCTGCACTGAGGGGGGGTCTACACTGATGAGGTGGGGGTCTGCACTGAGGGGGGGTCTGCATTGATGAGGTGGGGGTCTGCACTGAGGGGGGTCTGCATTGATGAGGTGGGGGTCTGCACTGATGGGGTGGGGGTCTGCACTGATGGAGGGAGGGGGTCTGCACTGAGTGGGGTCTGCATTGCTGGGGGGTCTTCACTGAGGGGGGGTGTGTGCTGATGGAGGGGGGTGGTCTGCAATGAGGGGGGGTGGTCTGCATTGTGGGGGGCCTGTACTGATGGAGGGGCACTGTAATGAGGGGGGGGTGTGAACTGATGGAGGGGGGTCTGCAATGAGGGAGGGGAGGTCTGCACTGATGGAGGGGGTCTGTACTGAGGGGGGTGTGAACTGATGGAGGGGGGTCTTCAATGAGGGAGGGGAGGTCTGCACTGATGGAGGGGGGTCTGTACTGAGGGGGGGTGAACTGATGGAGGGGGGGTCTTCAATGAGGGAGGGGAGGTCTGCACTGATGGAGGGGGGGTCTGTACTGAGGGGGGATGTGAACTGATGGAGGGGGGGTCTGCACTGATGGAGGGGAGGTCTGCACTGATGGAGGGGAGGTCTGCACTGATGGAGGGGGGGTCTGCACTGATGGAGGGGGGGTCTGCACTGATGGAGGGGGGTCTACACTGGGGTCTATAGTGATAGAGGGGGGTCTATACTGATAGATGAGGGTCTGCACTGAGGGGGGTCTATACTGATAGATGGGGATCTACACTGATAGATGGGAGTCTATGCTGATAGAGGGGGGCTATACTGATAGAGGGGGGGTCTGCAATGAGGGGGGCTATACTGATGGATGGGGTCTGTACTTAGTGAGGAGGATCCATACTGCGAGAGGGGGGTCTGTACTTAGTGGGGGGTCTATACTGAGAGGGAGGTCTGCAGTTAGTGGAGGGGGGGTCTGTACTGAGGGGGGGCTATAGTTGGTGGAGGAGGGCGACACCAATTTGTTCCTCACCGGGTGACACCAACCATAGTAATGCCAATGGAGAGACACGCTCTCTGCTCAGAGCCGTGCTGTCCTGAGAAGACAGAGGACTCTGATAGAGGACTCTGATGGGCACTGATAGGGGGCACTGATAAGATTTACTGATGAGCACTGAAGGGGAGGCACTGATAGGGGACACCGATGGGAGGCACTGATAGGGGACACCGATGGGAGGCACTGATAGGGGACACTGATGGGCACTGAAGGGAGGCACTGATAGGGGGCACTGATGGGAGGCACTGGTGGGCAATGATAGGAGGCACTGATGGGGGGCACTGAGAAGGCACTAGGGGGCACTGATGGGAGGCACTGATAGGATTTACTGATGAGCATTGATAGGGGGCACCGATGGGAGGCACCAATGGGATTTACTGATGAGCACTGAAGGGAGGCACTGATAGGGGGCACTAAGAAGGCACTGATAGGAGGCACTGAAAGGGGGCACTGATAGGCTGCACTGATAGGAGGCATTGATGGGCATTGATGAGCACTGATAGGCAGAACTCGTAGGCTGCACGGATGGGCACTGAGGAACACTGATAGGCAGAACTAAGGCAGTATTGATGGGCACTGATGGGCAGTATTGAAGAGTACCAATAGGTGGCATGGATGGACGCTGCAATAATGAGCACTGATAGGTGGTGCTGATAGGCAGATTTGATGGGCACTAATAGGCAGCATTAATGAGCACTGATAGGGAACACTTGTAGGCGGCATTGATGGGCACTGATAGGTGGCATTGATGGGCCCTGATACATGGCACTGATGATTGGGGCACTGATTATCAGTGTAAACAATTTACTGACATTCTTGACAGTTAATGGCAGTCCTTTCCTCACACAGACATAGCACGGGAGGAAAGGGCTGCGCATAACCGGCAAGTCTGTTTACATGTGATCAGCTGACATCACATGGTAAAGGGGCACTGTGATTGCGCTGGATGCGCATCCCAGGGGGCATGCGGGAAGCACGGTTTTGGGAGGATGTCCATGGATGCCCTCCCAAAATGTGAAGTCTGGAGCTCGGATGGAAGGGGGGGGCCCATCATTGTTTCTTGCACCGGGGCCCTGAAGGTTCTAGTTACGCCTCTGGACCAGGGCTTAAAGTGGAAGGCCTGAGCAGCAATGCGCTATGTGTATTGCTTTACTACAGTGAGCCAGAAGCTGGTTATTTAATCTTTGTGTTGAGATTGAAGGCCCTCTGCGAGGAAAACCCCTTTAATTTCATTTTGGAACTTTGTTTGATCTTTCTTTAATAAAAGTGGGCCAACGAACAGTATCATTAGCAGTAATCAGCATGGATTCATGAAGAATCGTGCTTGACAAACTAATCTAAACTAATCTATTAGCCTTCTATGAGGAGGTGAGCTGCCATCTAGATAAAGGAAGGCCCAAAGATGTGGTGTATCTGGACTTTGCAAAAGCATTTCTGTTGGCATGGACCATAGGGTGAGTACATGGATTGAAAACTGGTTACAAGGGCAAGTTCAGAGGGTGTTGATAAATGGGGAATACCCAGAATGGTCAGGGGTGGGAAGTGGGGTCCCCAGGGTTCTGTGTTGGGACCAATCCTGTTTAATTTGTTGACCTAGAAGATGGGGTAAACAGCTCAATCTCTGTATTTGCGGACGACACTAAGCTAAAGAAGGGCAATAAGTTCTACGCAGGATGTGGAAACCTTGCAAGAAGATCTGAACACATTAATGGGGCAGGCAACTAAATGGCAAATGAGGTTTAATGTAGAAAAATGTAAAATAATGCATTTGGGTGGCAAAAATATGAATGCAATCTACTCATTAGGGGGAATCTAGGATGGAAAAGGGCCTGGGGGTCCTAGTAGATGACAGGCTCAGCAATGGCATGCAATGCCAAGCTGCTGCTAACAAAGAAAACAGAATATTGGCATGCATTAAAAAAGGGATTAACTCCATTGAAAAAGCGATAATCCTCCCTCTCTACAAGACTCTGGTCCGGCCGCACCTGGAGCATGCTGTTCAGTTCTGGGCACCAGTCCTCAGGAAGGATGTACTGAAGATGGAGCGAGTACAAAGAAGGGAAACAAAGCTAATAAAGGGTCTGGAGGATATTAGTTATGAAGAAAGGTTGTGAGCACTGAACTTATTCTCTCTGGAGAAGAGACGCTTGAGAGGGGATATGATTTCAATTTACAAGTACCGTACTGGTGACCCCCACAATAGGGATAAAACTTTTTTGCGGAAGGGAGTTTAATAAGACACGTGGCAACTCACTAAAATTAGAAGAAAAGAGGTTTAACCTTAAACTGCATAGATGGTTCTTTACTGTAAGAGCGGCAAGGATGTAGAATTCCCTTCCACAGGCAGTGGTTTCAATGGGGGGGCACCGATAGTTTCAAAAAACTATTAGATAAGCACCTGAACGACCGCAACATACAGGAAAATACAATGTAATACTGACATAAAATCACACACATAGGTTGGACTTGATGGACTTGCGTCTTTTCAACCTCTCCTACTATAACTATGTAACAAGCCCTGAAGTGGATATATCACACAATATGACAGGTAATGTCTCTCATAAATTGTGGAATACAACCTTGCTATTGTTGTCCCCACTACATAAGGTTCACCAGGCTCTCCCATACCTTTATACCAGGTGATAGTGCAATCAATCATTCTATGTCACATAGCAGGTGTTTCATACCTCAAAAAATAGCTAGCAATTTAGGTCACATGGGCTGCCTATCCAGTTCTAAAGCATAACAATTAGGGATGACCCAGCGGTTCGAGTCAAATGTAAGGCAGGGTGCCTTTAGCCAATCATGGCTCAGGGTGCTTACATAGCGGCTGTGTGTAATGTTGTTGGAGTGGACAGAGAGATAGCTTGAATTAGATTAAGCAGGCAGGTTATTCAGTTAGTGGCAGTGTATTTGATATATTCACTGTTTACTTTATATTCAGTCAGTGCAGGCAGTGTATTAAAGGGGTTGTAAACCCTTGTGTTTTTTCACTTTAATGCATCCTATGCATTAAGGTGAAAAAACTTCTGACACTGACCGGTCCCCTAGCCCCCCCATTTTACTCACCTGAGTCCATTTGTTTCCTTGGCAGAGACACGCTCTTCCTCTCTGCCTGTTGTCTTGGCTCTTGATTGGATAGATTGATAGCAGCGCAGCCATTGGCTCCCGCTGCTGTCAATCAGATCCAGTGACCCGGGCGATCGGGACCGAGTCCTGCATTCTGCGTGAATGTATACATATGCAGGACTTGAGAGCGTGCCCGCACGGGTGTCCACTGTAGGAGAGCCTTCTAGCTACCATCACCGCCGGGGGACCCCAGAAGTCGAAGATCGGGGCCACTCTGTGCAAAACTAACTGCACAGTGGAGGTAAGTATGACATGTTTTTTTTTTTAAATAACAAAGGAGGTTTTTCAGTCTAGTGTAGTGTGGTGTTGCAAAACAAAAAATACATCATTCCACCAGGCCACCAAGAAGAGGCAGACGCTCACAGGCTACTAAAAGAGGGCAAGCAGCCTCTGTGTCTACAGTCAACAGTGGTGGTCGTGGACATGGTGCATCCTCTGCAGGTGGCCGTGGGGCACGCTTGTCCTTTTTTTCTGCTGCTGGCCATGTTATTGAGCCACAACATGCAAAAAAGAGTTGGTGGAGTGGATAACGAAGCCGTCCTTATCCTCCGTCACCCAGGCTCAGAGTAGCTTGCCTTCCAACGCAGCTGCCAAAGCGGCCTATTCCACCGACCCCTTGTCCACAGTCACTCCTTCATAGCCCCACCATCATGCACGGAGGAGTCCCCAGAATTATTCAAGCACAGTGTCGGTTATATGCTACTGGAGGATGCGCAGTGATTTGAAGGCTCCGATGTTGGTTCACAGGTTGAGGAAGGGAGTAACGTGAGCCTAGGAGAGGCGGTGCCACAGAACAACAAAAAACTGGCAGTCATGTTACCCCAGCTGCAGCATACTGCCAAGTTTGCTCCAGCGATGAGGAGGGAGGAGATGATGAGGTCACTGACTGTACTTGGGTGCCTGAGAGAAGAGAGGAGGAGACACAACTCCAACTAGGCAGGATGTCCTCTAGGGGGCAGCTTACGGGCAGCCACCCTATTGCATCACACCGGAGAGCTCCGCAGGTGCAGGGCGCTGCTAACTCCCCGCTGACTTTTAAAAGTTCCTATGTATGGGCCTTTTGCGACACGTGTGCAGCAGATCGCACCATTGCTGTTTGCAACCTATGTCTGAAGTGGATCAAGCGTGACCAGAACAGCAGTCGCTTGGGCACCACAAGCTCGACTAGACATATGACAACCTGCCATGCAGTCCATTGGCAACAGCACTTGAAAGACCACATCATAGAAAAAGGCTGTCAGAAACCATGAACCAGACCGAGACAGAAGTACAGTAAAATCACACTTGTTTATTAATAAAAATAAAAAGGTAGAGTAAGCGTAGTCAAAGCATAGCCAGAGTCCAGTAACCGGATCGGTTAGTCAGCCAAGCCAGATTTCAGTAACCAGATTGGGTAATCAGCCAAGCCAGAGTTCAGTAACCAGATCGGGTAATCAGCCAGGCAAGAAGTCAGGGATCCAAGTAGAGGAACAGCAAGCAGGATAAGGAGCTAGAAGGGATGTCAGCAAGCCAGTCTTTAAACAGGAACGCAGGAGATGGTTTCTTGTGATGTGACCAAGGCGAAGGCAGGAATGAAGTGAGCTGGAGATCTTAAGTAGGCGGGACTGACGAGCAGATCCACAACAGCTGGTTAACTGTGGCGAGAGATGAGAGTTGGCAATTAGCTGACAGCTGAGTGGCCAGCTCAGAGAAGGAAGGGCTGAGCCAGCTCTGACAGTACCCCCCTCCTCAACGACCCTTCCCCCTTGGAGGACAACCGGGCTTGAGGGGAAAACATCTATGGAAATCACGGAGGAGGGCAGGAGCATGTACGTCCCAGGATGAGACCCAGGAGCGTTCCTCCGGACCATACCCCTTCCAATGCACCAGGTACTGAATGCGCCCATGGAACCTATGGGAGTCAACAATGGATTGTACCTCATACTCCTCGTGGTTCTCAACATGTATAGGTTGAGGACGTGGCACCGAGGTGGTAAAGCGGTTGCAGACCAACAGTTTCAATAAGGAGACATGAAACACATTTATTTGAGATGTGCATACTAGGAGGAAGGTCCAAGGCGTAAGCCACTGGATTAATCCTGTGAAGGATAAGGAAAGGCCCAATAAACCGAGGTGCAAACATCAGTGAGGGAACACGAAGTCGGAGGTTGCGAGATGACAGCCAGACTCTGTCCCCAACCTGGTAGGAAGGCGCAGGCAGATGTCTGCGGTCAGCATGGAGTCTGTACCTATCATTAGCATGAAGCAAGACCATGGAGATGCTCCTCTAGTGCAAGAATACTCTGCGGAACAAACGAGTCAGGCAACATGGAAGGTTGGAAACCATAATTCGTCATAAAACAGAGACAAACGGGAAGCAGAATTCAAGGCACTGTTGTGAGCAAACTCTGCCCATGGTAATGGGTCTGATCAGTTGATGTGATGGTCAGAAATATAGCAACGTAGAAATTGCTCCAAGGACTGATTGGCTCATTCTGTGGCCCCATTAGACTGCGGGTGATATGCAGAGGAAAAAGCAAGCTGAATTCCCAGCTGTGCACAAAAGGCTCGCCAGAACCAGGACACAAACTGACTACCCTTGTCTGAGACAATCACCTTGGGTAGCCCATGTAAGCGAAAGATCTCCCGAGCAAAAATGGAAGCCAGTTCCTTACAAGTGGGCAACTTCTTAAGTGGAATACAATGACACATCTTTGAGAACGGGTCAACCACCATAAGGATAACTGTGTTGCCTTGGGAGTTGGGCAACTCCACAATGAAATCCATAGACAGGTGGGTCCAGGGCCTCTCTCCATTGGGTATGGGTTGTAGGAGGCCCACTGGAAGGTGTTGTGGAGTCTTGCTCTTAGCACACACGGAACAGGCAGCTACGAAGGCAGTTACATCAGCACGTAGACTAGGCCACCAGAATTGTTGGGAAATGGCCCAAACGAGTTGATTCTTACCAGGGGGGCCAGCTGCCTTGGGAGAATCGTAAGTCTGGAGCACGGCAGTACGGAGACACTCTGGGACAAAGCAGCGGTCACAAGGTTTCTCAGGAGCAGCGACCTGAGCAGCAAGAATTTTTTCACCCAAAGGAGAAGTAAGACTGGTGCGAACCATAGCCAGAATACGATCAGGAGGAATCATAGTAACCGGAACCGACTCCAACTTGGAAGTGGAGGAAAATTGTTGTGACAAGGCGTCAGCCCTTACATTCTTAGTACCGGGTAAGAATGAGACAATGTAATTGAAACTTGACAAGAAAAGAGCCCATCGTGTCCTTCTGGGAGAGAGGCGTTAAGCCTCAGACAAGAATGTGAGATTCTTATGGTCAGTAAGAATGAGAACCGGCACAGTGGTACCTTCGAGGAGATGTCTCCATTCTTTCAGGGCTAAAATGATTGCCAACAGCTATCTGTCACCAACCTCGTAATTGCACTCGGCAGGTGATAATTTCTTGGAAAAGTAGCCACAAGGATGCATAGCACTCTCAGAGGTAGGACGTTGAGACAGAAGGGCGCCAACACCAGTCTCAGAAGCATCAACCTCAAGGATAAAAGGTAATGTAGGATCAGGATGTGCCAACACAGGAGCAGAAACAAAGGCAGCCTTGAGACTTTCAAAGGCCTTAACCACTTGACCACTGGACACTTAAACCCCCTTAATAACCAGACCAATTTTCAGCTTTCGGTGCTCTCACATTTTTAATGACAATTACTCAATCATGCAACACTGTACCTATATGAAATTTTTGTCCTTTTTTTCCACACAAATAGAGCTTTCTTTTGGTGGTATTTAATCACCGCTGGGTTCTTTATTTTTTTGCGCTATAAAAGAAAAAAGACCGAAAATTCTGGAAAAAAATGCATTTTTCTTCGTTTTTGTTATAAAATTTTGCAAATCAGTAATTTTTCTTCATATATTTTGGCCAAAATTTATACCGCTACATATCTTTGGTAAAAATAACCCACATCGGTGTATATTATTTGGTCTTTGTGAAAGTTATAGAGTCCAAAAGCTATGGTGCCAATATCTGAAAATTGATCACACCTGAAGTACTGACGGCCTATCTAATTTCTTGAGACCCTAACATGCCAGAAAAGTACAAATACCCCCCAAATGACCCCTTTTTGGAAAGAAGACATTCCAAGGTATTTAGAAAGATGCATGATGAGTTTTTTGAAGTTGTCATTTTTTCCCACAATTCTTTGCAAAATCAAGATTTTTTTTTTCTTTTTTTTTCACAAAATTGTCATATTAGCAGGTTATTTCTCTCACACAGCATATGCATACCACAAATTACACCCAAAAACACATTCTGCTATTACTCCCGAGTACGGTGATACCACATGTGTGAGACTTTTACACAGCGTGGCCACATACAGAGGCCCAACATGCACGGAGCACCTTCAGGCGTTCTGGAGTGCCCAGGCCAATTCTGACATTTCTCTCCTACATGTAAAAATCACCATTTATTTGCTAGAAAATTACATAAAACCCCAAAACATTATATATGTTTTTTAGCAAAGACCCTAGAGAATACAATGGCGGTCGTTGCAACTTTATCGCGCACGGTATTTTTGGAAAAAAAACAGTTTTATGCTTTAAAAAAAACAAAACAGTAAAGTTAGCCCAATGTTTTTGCATAATGTGGAAGATGAAGTTATGCTGAGTAGATAGATACCTAACATGTCACCCTTCAAAATTGCACACGCTTGTGGAATGGCGCCAAACTTCGCTACTTAAAAATACCCATAAGCGACGCTTTAAAATTTTTTACTGTTTACATGTTTTGAGTTACAGAGGAGGTCTAGGGCCAAAATTATTGCTCTCGCTCTACCGATCGCAGCGATACCTCACATGTGTGGTTTGAACACCATTTTCATATGTGGGCGGGACTAACGTATGCGTTCGCTTCTGCATGCGGGGACACAGGGAAATTTTTTTTTTTTTTATTGTTCATTTTACTTTATTTATTTTAGTTTGACACTTTTGTCCAAAAAATAAATTTTTTGATCACTTTTATTCCTATTACAAGGAATGTAAACATCCTTGTAATAGGAATATGGCATGACAAGTCCTCTTTACAGTGAGATATGGGGTCAATAAGACCCCACATCTCACCTCTAGGCTGGGAAACCTGAAATAAAAAAAAAAAAAAAACACAATCCTGGCTTCGATCGTAGCGGTGAGTTGGTAGAAGCACCTGAATGGTGGCGGGAGGGGGGGGACGTTCCCTCTCGCCTCCCGTAAAAACGATCAGGCAGTGGAACAGCCTTTATGATCATCCTTATGGTGTAGGGAATCGCCAGCTGAAAAAGTTGATATCTGAATGATGCACGAAGTCAAGAACGCATTTTTTTTTTTTTAACACAAAGTTGTCCATTTATACAATATTTCTAACACATAGCATGTACATACCAAAAATGACACCCCAAAATAGATTCTCCTACTCTTCCTGAGTACGGAAATACCACATGTGTGAGACTTCCACAGCCTGGGCACATACAGAGGCTGAGTATGTCTGAGCATGGCAGAGTATGGCTGAGCATGGCTGGTTATGGCTGGGTATGGCAAAGTATGGTTGGGTATCACCGAGTATTGCAGAGTATGGCTGGGTATTGCAGGGTATGGCTGGGTATTGCAGAGTATGGCTGGGAATGGCAGAGTATGGCTGGGCATTGCAGAGTATTGCAGGGTATTGCAGAGTATTGCAGGGTATTGCAGGGCATTGCAGGGTATTGCAGAGTATTGTGGGGTAGTGCAGAGTATTGTGGGGTATTGCAGAGTATTGCGGGGTATGCAGAGTATTGCGGGGTATGCAGAGCATTGCGGGGTATGCAGAGTATTGCAGGGTATTGTGGGGTATTGCAAAGTATTGCGGGGTATTGCAGAGTATTGCAGAGTATTGCGGGGTATTGCAGAGTATTGCGGGGTATTGCAGGGTATTGCGGGGTATTGTAGAGTATTGCAGGGTATTGCAGAGTATTGTGGGGTATTGCAGAGTATTGTGGGGTATTGCAGAGTATTGCAGGGCATTGCAGAGTATGGAGGGATGGCTGAGCATGGATGGATGGATCCATGGATGTGACAGCAATTGTCATTGAGCAGTGCTGTGGACACTACACATCCAGTCCACAGCGCTGCTGCCATCAGATCCCTCCCCCTCTGTACCGATCGGTACACAGAGAGGAGAGAGGAACTGACGTCATGAAATGATGCCGGTTTGTTTACATGTGATCACTCCGTCATTTGACGGAGCGATCACATGGTAAACGTCCGCGAACCAGCAGTAGAAATGACATAGCCCAGGAATTTAACCTGTTCCCGATGGAACTCACACTTCTCCAGTTTAAAATAGAGATTTTTCTCTCTTAATTTCTGAAGCACACGACAGACATCTGTGTGGTGGCTCACCAGGGACTTGGAAAATATGAGGACATCATCGAGATAAACCACCACACATAACTGCAACAAATCTGAGGACATCATTAATAAATTCCTGGAAAACTGCCAGGGCATTACAAAGGCCAAAAGGCATTACGAGATACTCATAATGGCCTGTTCTGGTATTAAAACGCAGTTTTCCAATCGTCGCCCTCCTTAATCCCCACAAGATTGTAAGCCCCTCTCAGATCAAGCTTCGTGAAAACCGTTGCTCCCTTAAGGCGGTCAAATAACTCTGTAATCAACGGGATTGGGTAGGCGTTCTTAATCGTTAAATGATTAAGACCCCTATAATCAATACAAGGTCTCAGTTCACCGCTCCTCTTCTTCACAAAGAAACCAGCACCAGCAGGAGAAGAGGATTTGCGGATGAAACCACGAGAAAGTGCGTCTGCAACATACTCCTCCATGGCTTTATCCTCCAAGACCGACAAAAGGTAAACCCGGCCACGAGGGGGAGTGGCACCAGGTTGAAGGCCAATTGCACAGTCATACGGCCGGTGTGGAGGCAAACTACCGGCTTGACCTTTGTCAAAGACATCGCTAAAATCATGGTACTCCTCTGGCAGGGAGGAGAGTGAAGAGGTACACAGGACCTTGGCTACCTTCCAGAAGCATGTCTCACTGCATTGTGGTGACCAGGAGAGAACCTCAGCACGGAGCCAATCAAAAGAGGGGTTGTGCCTCTGTAAGCAAGGATAACCAATAACCAGCTGAAACTTAGGGGAGGAAATCACTTGGAATTGGATTATCTCAAGAGCCCCTACAGCCATGGACAACAGAATTGTCTCATGGAGTCATATGGGCAGGCTGTAGAGGTCTCCCATCAAGAGCCTCAGTGGCAAGTGGAGTGTCACGCAGCTGCAGTGGAATCGAGTGCTTTGATACAAAGGCAGCATCAATGAACAGGCCTGCAGCCCCAGAGTCAATTAGAGCCTGTATCTTGATAGACGACTCAGCCCAAGAAAGGGTGACTGAAACCAGGGGCTTATCCTTCTGGATAACTGGGGATGACACAACACCACCTAAAGTCTGTCCATGACAGGACCTCAAGCTTCGGGTGTTCCCAGGACCGGTGGGACAAGACTTCAAAAAGTGACCTGCCTGGCCACAATAAAGGCACAATCTCTCCCTCCTCCTAAAGGCTCTCTCATCCGCAGAGAGACGCGTGAAGCCCAAGTGCATGGGTTCATCTTTACTGACCAACTCGGTACCAGGAGGCATGGGAGGTACGGGTGGGACTGCAAAGCTCGGAGGCAAACGTACAGGAGGCTTCCGCAAGCGCTCCTTAAAAGAAAGTCTTTCTCTGAGACTGGAGTCAATGAGGATGGCAAACGAGATCAAGCTCTCCAGCTCAATGGGTATATCTCGGGCTGCTATCTCATCCTTGATGGAATCTGAGAGACCATGAGAAAAAGCAACCATGAGGGCCTCATTGTTCCAAGCAACCTCTGCTGCCAGAGTACGGAACTCAATGGTGTAGTCGGCAACAGTTCTCGTACTCTGTTTGATAAACATAAGGCACTTGGGCAGCAGAAGCGGAGCGTGCGGGAATGTCAAATACCCTTTTAAAGGAGGGCACAAACTCAGGGTAACTCAAGACAACAGGTTTTTGCATCTCCCATAGAGGGTTTGCCCAGGCCAAGGCTCTCTCAGAAAGCAAAGATATCAGAACCCTACTTTGCTTCTGTCCGTGGGAAACGCCTGGGGCAGCATCTCAAAGTATATCTCAACTTGGTTGAGAAACCCTCTGCATTGAACTGGATCGCTCCCAAATCACTGGGGAAGCTGGGCGGAACCAGACATACCTCTTATAGAGGTAATACTCAATGCGGGTGCCTGCAGAGACTGGCGCAGCAGCAGGGACGGCCTGCAAATCAGGTTGTACCGGAGCAGTCACAGTGGGGGATTCCAGGTGAGCCGTGCGACTTGGGAGCATTTGTAACGACATGGCAAACTGATCCAATGCGATGATCTTGCTCATCCAATCTGGAAAAAATATTACCAACAAGTGGATTGACTGTATCTTCTAAATTTATGGCCTTCGCCTACAGTCAGAAACCACGAACCAGACCGAGACAGAAGTACAGTATAATCACACTTGTTTATTAATAAAAATAAAAAGGTAAATAGAGTAAGCGTAGTCAAAGCATAGCCAGAGTCCAGTAACCAGATCGGGTAGTCAGCCTAGCCAGAGTTCAGTAACTAGATCGGGTAATCAGCCAAGCCAGAGTTCAGTAACCAGATCGGGTAATCAGCCAGGCCAGAAGTTAGGGATCCAAGTAGAGGAACAGCAAGCAGGATAAGGAGCCAGAAGGGATGTCAGCAACCCAGTCTTTAAACAGGAACACAGGAGATGGTTTCTTGTGATGTGACCAAGGCAAAGGCAGGAATGAAGTAAGCTGGAGATCTTAAGTAGAACTGACGAGCAGATCCACAACAGCTGGTTAACTGTGGAGAGAGATGAGAGCTGACAATTAGCCGACAGCTGAGCGGCCAGCTCAGAGAAAGGAGGGCTGAGCCAGCCCTGACAAAGGCGGACTTCTCCTTGCTCCTCATCTGGGATCTCCAACCCCAATATTCTTCCAGTCCTCTTAAAAACCTGCACTGAGAGGAATGAAGGTATAGCAATAGGTGTCCCAA